>NC_092704.1:13357370-13427370 GCF_964275005.1 Diadema setosum | reverse complement strand
GCTACTGAAGCAGGAGTAAGCAGGTGTATGTTCCTGCTCTGAAATCTAAACTGTCTCTGATTCTTTTTTTTTTTCTACTTCTAATTCTGATTTATTGAATGTTAAGTCATTTCCGTATTCCTCTTCTGTATATAAAAAAAAAAAGACTACCTTGGCAATTCCTTCTGAATCGACGGTGTAAAATTGAAAATTGAAAATTTATGAGGTATTCTTCAGATGATATGTATGACTATCAGTTTTGCACTTAGATCATATCTCGATTTTATCTTGCGTCGAAAAAACAGAAGCAGTATTTGTGTATGTGTGCGTGTGTGTATGGTTCAGAAATTAGTAAATGTTGAAGCGTAATCATTTCCGACACCTTCAATAAACGAAATGCAATTACAACAACAGCTGTATTTCTCAGTTATTCTTGAAAAAAAAAAGTCTTATCTTACCAATTTTATCAAAGATGCTAATGATAACTTACTGCGTCTCATTTGGATCGTGACTTTATTTTAGGATCGCTGACAAAGAATGCGACTATTAACCAGCTTGTTGTTTTGTTTCTTAAGAAAACGATTTTCGGGCATGATGGAGCATTTTGCATGCCACTCTAGGCATTTGCTAGGACACTGGTGTTTTTTTTTTTTCACACAAAAGTGATTATGTATGTATGTATGTATGTGGGGTGCATGTTTGATATACTAGGAAAGTAAAAAAAAAGTCAAGAAAAAATCTGTAATGAGCACGAGTTATATGAGAAAAAATGAACAAAAAACTATCAGAGTTTAAGGAGCAAAATGTTATGATTACTATCTTTCTGAATGTCAAAGTGTAAGTGTTTTGACCTTCTAAACTTTTCGTTTCAAGGCTCACGTTACATTGAGGATTATAACTTCACAATTTTATTTGATTTTTTTTTTATCTATGGCAATATTGACTGAATCGTCATCACACATGCAAAACCCGATATTCTCGAAGCTGTGTTCATTTAGCAAATAGCCTGATTTATTACCGATTCATTGGTATTCTGTTTTCCCTGTTACTTTGCCTATTTTCAGCGAATTTACAAGGCTTTTGTGAAAATGAGAAACACCTACACACCTACAAGCACACACGCACACACATAATATGTATATATATGTATATATATATATATACACACTCAGAAAAAAAGTAAACACTTTTTCAAGCTCATACTTCTCATATAATATTTGGCTAAATATTGATGTTATATATATATATATATATATATATATATATATATATATATATGTATATATATATATATATCATGTTAAAGGTAATTTAATTGGTTATTAACCTGGTAGGTCATTCTAAAACAGGCAACCTTTAAAAGGTAACTTACGCATAAGTGAACACATGCGTTTTTCTCTTCCAAGGCACAAAAGTAAAATTCTCACTATGCGTATGTGCTCTTCCATATGACAATGAGAACAAAAGACAAATTTGACACAATAAGAAACACAGATTAATTTGCAAAAATCACCCACTGCTATCTATAATGAAGAATCTTCTGTCAAATCCAAATTCAAATGGCATTGAGAGAAGAGGCAAAACCAGCAAAAATGGTGGAAATTTGAAATGTTGATTCAAATTACGAAATTTGAAGATGACATTTGGTTCTTGAATTTGTCTCATGAATTCGAAAATTCCTGAATTAAAAGAATGAAATACAGAAATTCTTTCCATTTCATCACCTTTGCGGCTTTCTCCCTATGTCAACTGAATTTAAGTTGTCAAAAAACGCACTTATTTTCCCTCTTTAGTTTTCCACTTTGTCAAATGTCAATTTTCTGCAATTTTTGATTTTATGCCTTAGAAGACAAAAAACGAATGTGTTTACTCATTCGTAAAATTTACCTTTGTACTAACCTATTTGGTTTACATCCAATTAAATAACCTTTAATGACACAAAATTGTTGTTTGTTTGTTTGTTTTTTGCCAAAATCTTCTGTGAAACATATGTAAGGGAAATATTGTGTTTACTTTCTTTCTTGTTTTTTTTTTTTTGCTGATATAGAGGTGATTTTTTAATATACTCAAAATGTTATAGTATTGCAAACATATACATTAATTAATTAATTTACTTACTTAGTGGTCTATACACAACACAACAGAGGAATTGCAATCTCTTGTTTCCATACATAAACTCTTTAGTAGGGCAGATATGTAACAAAAATTGGTCGAAATGCTCACATCCGGCGGAAAGCATGAAATTTTGCATATAGGGGTATTTTGGGGCGCTGATTTCAAATATTGCCGGATCCAAGAGATCTGACCACGGGGTCGGCCGCCATTTTGAATTCCAATATGGCCGCCATCACAAAACAAATTCAAAGACCCCTATCTTCAGTTCTGAATGACCTGTGGCACCAAAATTTGGTACACATGAGCGTTTTGACACATTGAATTTGATGACAGATTGATTCGGAGTGTCTGACAAACATCGAATGGCCGCCATTTTGAATTCCAATATGGCCGCCTCGACGAAATATTCAAAATTCCTATCTCGATTTCTAAGTGGTGAGTGACCCTGAAATTAGGTGTAAACAAGTATTTTAACATACTGAGTTAAAATATTAACTGATGTGATAATAATAATAATAATAATAATAATAATAATAATAAAGACATATATAACGCGCAACATAAGCACTAACTTACCCGATGTTTGGAACACCCTGTTTAAAAATCTCCCCACTTTTGATTAAGTAAACTTTTTATTAATGAAAATTGATTGTTAAGTTTTTTATCAATGTTCAAATCTTTGAATGCGATAGCGCCCTTTTGGCTCTCAGCTGATAATAGTAAGGTTCTCATTTGCACATGAGTACTAAGTGGATATTCACTCGATTCGTCAGTGGGATGTCTATTCTTAATAGAATTGTTAAACTCCGCTAGTGTTCAATTCGATTGAGAAGAATGATAGCTAATTTCAGATTCAAGTGGTAATAAGAATTCGTTAAGATGATCAAAATCGATATCATGACACATTCAAGGAATCTAAGCTCAAACGACATTACACACATGTTATGACATAGAGAAAAAGTTTACAGATTCATAATCAAGTGGATAGATACAAACCAAAATTTATAAGAAAAGAGTGATATCATACAGTATGTGTCAAAGGTAAAATTTATGACGGTTGGAAATTTGTCCTGTTTCCAAGGTGATTAGTTGAAAGTGAGGTGATATTGTGTCATAATTTGATTGCACAATATCGAGGTAAAATGAAGATTCATTGTTTCAGCACACAAAGAGAAATATCACAACTTGGTCAGACCTTCTTTATGGTGGATTTCTCTGCGCATTGTCTTTCCGTCTGCTGTTCCGATTGCGAAAATGATTGTGCCATCTTGCGACCAAGCGGAGACCAGTTAGAGGCAGCTTTGCTGTTTCGTGTTCGTGTTTTGCTGGCAAGAATGCATCACTAACTGATGGAGGAGAGATCGATTGGAGTCGATCAAATCTTCATAGATGCTCAGACTGGTGGCTTTGAGCTTCTTCCTGTTATTCATGAGCAAATTACGATGCCATCTTCACAATTATCGCTCGCAAATTGGATACGACAGGTGGTGGAGATCGATGTTGAAAGTGATGACTGCGATCGATATCGTGCCGTCCATAAGTCCACTCTGAGGTTGTGGTTCGTGATCTGACAGACAACGTTAACTGTACTCTAACTGGTCAGCTTCGGAAACTACAAAGAAAAAAAATGCGCAAACAGACAGTGCCTGCTCCTTATATTTGTTCAAGTCAGACTGCAGTTTTGCAATCAGGTGGCGATCCTTTTCAGCATTGGAATTGAATGTTGCAAGATCTCGCTCTGATGAAAATTCTTCCACTTTCATGTATGCCGTATCTGCATGAATTCAGTGACAAGTTACGAATAAGAGTGCTCGCACACACCCACACAAACACACACACGCAAACATGGATACATAATATGCACGTATCAGGGCCGGCACAATCGGGAAGGGGGGGGGGGGGCGGTGGTGGGGCTCGCCCGCCCCCACTTTATTTTTGCATAATTTTTAGTACTGCATACGGTATAGGGCCCAGCCATTTACCCCATGGATATTCAAGTAGACAGCTTACACCTCCGTATAAAAGACGGTTCTCCGTGTCCTTCCTTGAATTCCGTATTGGCTCCGTTTGGGTTTTGGTGTTATCCGCGTTGCCATCTTGTCTGTCCTTGTAGATACCCAGTTGAACCACAAAACTCTACACACCAGTTCTGTGAGTTGAACACCTGTCCATCGAAAGGAAATCGTGGTGTCGCACTCGCGGAATCACCAAAGATTACGATCCCGGATGATCCGTGATGCTATCTGTGAATGACGAGTGTAAAAGGCTGAAAGGGGCTTAATCGTGCACCTACAACTCCAACAAGCTCAGGAGCCGCGGTATCTCTTACATTGCCACATTCGGGGGGAAACACCACAACCTAAGGAGAACAATGTCGATAGTTCATCAGCCGATTTAATAGGGATCCGATGCGTGTTTAAATCTTATGCATGCTTCATTTGCATGTTGAATATAAAATAGATTAGTACCATCGCGGCAGATCCAGAATTTCCGTAAGGGAGTTGGCGCAAACCAGTTTATATTTCTGGTGTCACTTTCAGGTTTAATCAGCTGGCAAGCAACAACAACAACAACAACAAAAAAAGGTCTTCAGTATTTTTCTCATGCCACTTCCGTGTTTTTATAAATAAGTAAATAAATAAAGATATAAGGCTTAAGCGCAATTTTCTTGTGCCCCTACCACTGGCTGACAAGCATGGCTATATAAAAAACAATACAAAAAAGATCAAAGGGGGTGCACGGGCTCCCTTTCATTTTTTTCTTTTTATTTCTCTTATTCAAAACTAGGAAAACGAAATTAAAGGAGGCGCGCGGCCGGTGCGCTCCTCCTGGATCCGCCACTGACCATTTACGTGGGCTCACTATAGACAGACATGGACTAACAATGGAAGTCTTTCTTTCATCTCATCATCACCGCTACCATGTGTGCATCTAAATGAGAACATTCGGATGTTTGGACACTGATGATTATGTAATCGTGCATTGTCGCTGACAAAAGAACCATTTCCCTCATTTCGGTCTTACTTGGCTGAATTATGAGGTGCCTTTTCAGACTTACCTGTCTTTGAGGAAACACCAATGACGGCGAGCAGCAAACCTGAAAACATCACAAAATTGGTAATTACTGAAGTGGACACTTGCGGACAAGCATGTATTAATGGTATAACTACGACATACAGTACGTGTCAATTACAGTTATTGTCTATGTTTACGCTGAAACAATGTGTGAACAATTTGAAAAAAAAAATGATTAAACATCACAATCAACCTGACAAAAATATTTTCTTTCTCTTGTAAAATACGTGCATTTCACCAATGAAATATACACGACAATGTCACATGCCTTTTTCTTGACTTAAGAGGGTTATTATCTTCTACGCATGCAGTTTTAAAATTTCGTAAAGATCTTGATTTTATCCAGCCATGGCTGTCGGCGATGATAATGAGAGTAAAGCAGGAAAGCATGTTTTAAGATGTTTTTGTGAAATTTTTGACAAAAACAGGTGCATGAATTAACGTGCGATAAACGTCCTCGTGTAGTAGGTCCTTGGTATTATTTACCTGCTGGTTCTTCCCGACAGCCAGAATGGTTGCAAAAATTTACAATTATGCAAAAAAGGCGACAACTAACAACAGGAAGTGGGCATACTCAAATATGTGCAAGAGGAGCTCTGCCGACTTGAAGTTTATTTCTAGGTCGTCAGGAAAATATGCTATATAATCATATCAAGATACGTTACAAAACTGCCCTACTATTTTTTTCTGAGCAAGATCACTAGTGACGGCGTTATCACTTAATAAATGGTACTTCTTATAAATTTCCAAGGCAAGTCGGTATACCACAAAGAGCAAATGACATATACAGTATATGACCTCTATCTCGTCATCACTCACACTATGCTCCATCGTTTCTCAGCGTGAGTTTCCAGCGGCATACGGTCATAAGTTGACAAGAGCGTGTAGAGAACCCTGAACAAGGTTGCCTGTCATCATACACGCAGGGAGCTCCGAGTAGTCCTTACTTAAGGCTACCGTTTCTTCGAGGATATAACAGAAAGCGTGTGGTCATAGAATAAACAAGATTGTTGTTAGGTTGTTTTTATTTGTTTGCTTGTTCGGGTGATTTGTTTGCTATGTGTGTGTATGTGTTTTTCATCAAGTAACGGAGAACTCTAAATTCCCGTACACCTTATCGTCATTTTCAATCAGACTATCAAGGAATAGATGAAAAAGAAATCATTTCTACTAAGACACTGTGGATGAAGAAGGGGGTTGCATGCACATGGCGCCTAAAAAGACTTACGGTAAAAAAAAAAAAAGTGAAAAATGTAGACAAAAAGGAGAAATGTATCTGACACTGTAGGGGTGAAGAAAGATCATTCATAATTTGGTTGACGGTTTGTCTGTTGTTCTCTTTTTCTTTTTGTACATTGCACCTTCATGGTTATGAGGACATCTTCTCTAAAATCAATCAACATTTTCCTATCATCATTAATTCCCCTATATGAATAATAAACTATCCTCATTGAACCTCACCATTGCCATTGCATCATCACTATTACCACCAGTAGGTACCTATGCGCATGCGCAGAAGCAAGATGAAGTCCCGCACTGTGCTTGTACCACGTTTACTATCATATAATATATTTTGGAGGGGGGGGGGGGTAGTGGGGGAGGAAGGACTTGTATATATCTTATTCCCCCTTTTTTATTTTTTTTTTTCTGTTTCCTGCTGACGATTCTCACAACCTTCGAGAACCAGTTGCCACGATTGACAGCGTGGATCAGATGCAGTTTACGCACTCGGCGGAACTCAACATTCGTACCTTTCTAGCAACTGAATTATTCGCTGCTGCCAGAAGGGAACGCAAGATTGTATCATTTCCACCAATCGTCACTATTTTTATTTCTGTGAAGATTCTGGTTGTCAGAATGTAACTTGTGCAAATACAAGTCTGCTTTCTTCACCTTTTTTTAACCTAGCTCGACACAAATGTTTATTTTCAAAGTTAGAAATATTGCGCAGTATACAAACAAAATAATAACTGTTGGCTGAAAGCGGTATATACGGTCGTGGTTTCGCAAATACATTGATCATTGGCTCTGTAACGGTCCAAACGTACGTTCACTGCAATGTAAGTTAGAGTTTCATTGTAATTGGGAGAAAAAGAAAAGAAACTCGAACGAAACTCAAACAAATAATTGGAAAAGCTGTGAATTCGCGGCTGAGTATTTGATGTCAGATACATTTATTAGATACACTTATCCTGATCTGCAGACTGTGTTAATGTTCGATTCGGCAAAGTCAATTAAGTGAATCATTCTCAATGAAAATTTCGCTATATATCATGATCTTGATGTTGATTGAAACAGCATGCAGTGCGGAGAAATGAATGAGATTTGATCGAGGAATACGCTTCCATCGGCTGTTGCAGCACACTACTGTGACCTGCTCCGCCCATGCACAAGAAACCATGCGGCATAATACCTCGTTGACATAGAGCGACAGTCACAATTTACACGCGTGAAGGCAGATGGTGATAACTGAGTAAATTGTTGATTTCTTGATCAGATTTGGGATCAACTGAATTGTCGACCGTAAGAAAATTGACGGTGATTGGCCTGTGGTGAATATTATTATGACAATCTAGGCAAGCTTGTCAAGCCCATGCATAATACACAGTGTCTAAACAGGTATATAACTCTTATGACCACAACATCTGACAAGACTTTGTGCAAACTACCTGTAGCTTAACGCTCCCAGCCGTTGGCGTGTGGCTGTGAAAGCAGATAATCTGGTGCGTCATTAGCGTCACCAGCCATGGCGGCGTACACGTTTTATATCGTCCTGCGTTTCGTCACCCTCGCCATCGGCGTCATCATCAACGGTCTCACCCTCGTCCTCATCCTGCACAACGAGAAGTTGCGTGACCAGCGAAACGTCTTCACCTTCAACCTGGCACTGGCAGACTTCACGGCGGCGACGTGCGAGATATTCATTGCCACTTTGGTGAGAAGAAACGCAAAATACAGTTGAAGCATGCTTGAATGTAAAATCATGTTAATAATTGGATTATTGATTTTATGATATGCACGCCAGAGGCTTCATTAGCCCATGAGCAGTCAGTACTAGTATCACGAACATAGTAAATGTCACTTGTAGAATTGAGCATCATTTCGAAACGTTGGTAAAATAATTTGTTTATTCACTAATTATAATTTGAGGAGATAAATTATATGAAGAGTTTGTTTGCAAAAACCGATAAGTCCATATTTGTCAAATGGAGATATTTGCGATTAAGGGTCAAGAAAAATAAAGAGAATAATAAGAAAATTTTTGCTTCTTTTGACCAGAACTTCAAAAATATACCTTTATATGTAGTGACCAATATATCATTTAAAAGGTATTATTTTGTACTTTATGACAGAGACCATACTTCAAAATCTTCAAAAATGGACTTACCGGTTTTTGCAAACAAACTCTTCATATATTCATATTGGTACACTAGCATACAGATATGATATACATAAGTACTAGTATGCATTTTAATGAAGTATATTCTAATTTTGGTAGATTTTGTTTTTATATCTCTATGTTTTGCTTACATATTCAAAATATACGTGTACGTCAAACATAATCTATTCCATTGATTGGTTTTATATTACTTATGCCTGGTTCCATTGATAGTTATCTGATGAAGATATGAAATTTGTTTTTGCAGTGAGAGACAAACGTGGGAAGACAAGGTCGTATTTTAAATGTCACCTATACACCCACATGAAATATGCAGGATGCAGATAACATGCTACCTATTACTGTGGAATAACAGAAGGATTGGCACGAATGAGATATAAGCACTATAATAGGCTGCTGTTCAATGTATCATTATAATACTTAACGTAAGATATTGAGAATACTAGTAGGTACATGCATACTTATTACTTTGCGAAAAAATGTGTGACATATTGTGGGAGCATTTGAATGTTCTTTGCAGAAAAATATAGCGCCACATTTCTAGTGTTGTTCATCATCAGTATCATCATCATCATCGTCACCATTATATGTTTTGAATATATTGCTTATAATTATATCTATCTCCAGATAGATAGACAGATATTATAGCCGCTGTTCTCGTGCAAAGGAAAGCAGCAATGTGATATCGATTGTCCGTAATTTCTTTCGTTTTCATGGAAAATGTCGAGAGACGAGTCGCAGAATCAGGAAGAAAACGCCACAGGACTGAAAGAGACATCACAGCGTTATGCAGTGAATCTTCGAATACAGTCCTAAACCAAACACTGAATCAGTGTCTTTTATAGAAGCATTCAAAATATGCAGTGACTTTTCGAAGTGACGGACTGAAGTATCCACTCAAACATGCCTGAACAACCTTACTCTAATGTACATGCACTTTCATTGTTTTGACATTCTCACATAAATGCCCACAATACACACAGGGAGATGACTGTGACCACTTTTTTGTGTTTCGAGTTGATGTCACAAACAGATATACGAATATATATGGGCTTCGCGGCAGAGGATCTGTAGGTCGCATCAAGGAGGTACAAGAGAATGGAGTCACAACCGTCTCATTTCCTTTGCTAGATGTTCGAAGCCGCCGCTCAAAAATATTTGAAGCATGTGCCAAACAGGATCTGCCGCGCAGATAGGAAGACAATAATTGACTCGTGTCTCATTGCATAATCACCAGCCACTTTCAAAGAAAGATATGTCTTTTTGATGGTAATTACTTTTCGCTATCCCTTCTTATTAAAGGTACGTGGTACAGACACGAGGATGCGCGAAGAGAAATTGAGCAAAAAATGCTGAAATAAAGATGAAAATTACTCGACTGGGCATACCCGGGCACTAATCCGATATATATATATATATATATATATATATATATATATATATATATATATATATATATATATATATTAGTTTCATTTGTGGAAATTAAGCTTTCCAGGATGGTATTTTTTCTTTATATTTTCACATGCTACAGCTCTGATCTGCACTTCTGCACAAATTTCTGGACGGGATTGACTTTTGTTTGACATGCTTTATCATTAAGTGAAATTTCATTTCATTTAATAAATAGATAAGCAAAATATGAACAACATTATGATAACATTCAAAATAATCTTCAGATTGCTCAGCAAGACGGCGGCGTCGAGCATCGATCATCAAAGGCACAAATGCACCTGTGAAATTCTTTTGTACATCAATAAAAATCTGACAACTGTTTGAATAAGCCAGTTGGAACTCCATGTGTAAAACCTCCTTGGTCGCATTTAACGTCACGTTTTGCTTTTTAGTATAGGTTTCATCGTATTTCTCTATAGCATTATTTTACATTGATTGAAAATGACACATCGACCGCTATGTACTATGCTTCTATTTTTTGTGTATTTATCCAGGCGGAACATTCTGTATTATCATATCTTGTAATATCTTATTTATTTTTCATCGGGAAATACGAAAATATAATTGAAAGTGAAAATTAAAATTTAAGGTCACGCGTCTTAGATTATGAATGTTAGAGGAAAATACAAGGATGAAAGGGGGAATAGCTGGTATTCAATTCTGAAACTCCTTCAATCATCGTGTTCATTGCCTATCACTGCTCAATCACACTTTTGATTCGACAGTTATTCATTTGTTTGTGTTTGTGTGTGTACTGGAGTATGTCTCTCGATCTGTATGTGAATGAGTGTTGGTGTGTGTGTGAGTGTCTAATTTTGACAAGAAATGACTTCTTCAATGAAAAATTCACTTTCTGCCAAATGAAGGATGCCTCTACTCTTTCCTCTCTGTCGCATTCTTGCATTGCATTTTTTGTTTGTTTGTTTGTTTGTTTGTTTGTTTGTTTGTTTGTTTGTTTTTATGCATGTCTGCGGGGATAAATATTATACATTCCGTCATCCTAGTACCTGGCTATTTTGTTTTCTGCATTCATGAGGTTATTGCACCATAGGCCCGCTTTAGTTCATTGTGTTTCCATAACTACCAGATTCGAAAGAGAGTATAGCTCAGTTAAGGTAGACATTCACTTTGGTACATGCCCGATATTGGAAGGGGAAAATATTTGTCCGTGACAGATGATACCTTTAACTCTTTATGTGCCACGTTCGCACGTCCGACTCAGTCGACGACGTGCCAACTTCGCATATTCTGCTCAAACGCACTAATCCGCCTAATCCGATCGATGAACCGCCAAATGCAGCAGTACAATGAAAGCGTTTCTCACACTTCCGTTATTCTCGCATGTAGCTTGCATTTCATGTAGTGATTGACTATCAACATGTGTTCTCTACTGGATTTGAGAGTAATTTCTAAGTTTCTGTCATTGTTTTGTCTGCAAAAGCCATGACTTTTCAGTAATGTAACTACTGGTCATGTGAAAGAAAAACAATGATAAATTTGTCATACAATATACATCAAAGAACAGCTTGGCATTTTCTCTGCAACTTTCCTCACTATTTGCCCCAGCCAAACAGAAATCTAAAGAAGTTACATAGACTTGAATAACAGAACTTTTTCTCAAAGCATGAAACCGTTAGCGTCTCAGAATAATGTATAATAATGTATAATATAATGTACAATGTATAATAAGGGGGTTCCCACCATGGCACACGAAGAGTTAAGTTCAGTGTTATTCTATTTTTGTTTGTTTGTTTTACTAACCGCATGTGGCATGCATTTATAATTCGAAGTAAAAGGGTTGAGTTAGAACAGATGTTTGAAGTACGGTGGTCATCCTCACACGAAACGTGACATTCCAGGTTCAAAGCCTGCCTGGTGCATTTTGAGTAAGATGTTTTTACCCACGATGCAAGCTCCTTTAATCCCAGAGGTAAATGATATTGTTACATGTTGATGATAGGTAATGTTAAAGGTATAGCGAGAGCATTGTATTTGATATAACGCTAAAGACTGATTCTTCCCCAGTTACAAACTGAATATGATTGGCTTTTGGAGTAGGTCCTATAGTCAAACCTGTCCGAAGCGGGATATGTGTATCATACATTGTCATCATATCCATTGGGAGTCACTGTGAGTGTGTAATGTTTACATGGCAAAATACTAAAGAATTGTATCTTTCATAATCTGTTCTAGCAACCAGTTCCCTAGTCCAGTTAACACTTAAATAGGTTTTGCAAATATACAAGTACACAAGCGGACATTTTATAGTAAGTTACTATTTGTCTTCTTTTTCTATCAAAACTATGTCGCGCATTTCTGCAACTGCTATATCGGGATGCAAGAGGTTTTGGCATATAGCATACCAAGGCCCTATTTTATGAAGTTAAAATTGATCATATAGTTGATTTCAACTGTTAGTCTATGGCAGCTTGTGTGGTAAGGAAATCTAAAATCGATTTCATCTTTTGATAAAACGGGGCCCAGACCTATATTCAATAATACAACAGTCTCGAAACAGGGTGTGCAGAGGTATTATGGGATGTAGAGATGGAGTTTGTTATGATATCCATGTGAAAAAAGTATAATAAAAAAAAAAGAAACACTCTAGACTTTGCTCATTTGATAATGAAGAAAGTGTGTTGTTCTACCAGAATAAACTCCTTTCAGCTTAGCATGCCCGCGTATATGATGCTGATCGAGACTCTTTTCACTAATTAAACGCGACACTCTTGTAAAGTTGATGATTATCAGAATTATGTACCCCAAAAAGTTTAAGACTTTTTTTAGATATTCTCTAGCCATTGTCAAAGAACTGATTTAAAAAAAAAATGGCGAATTAAAGGGATGTCAGAGAGATGTAGTCTCTCTTATAATTTCTTTGGATTATTTGAAATTTTCTTTCGTTTTTGTTGTCTGTTTTACAATGTTTTCTTATATTTTACAGAACAATCCAAGTCAGAATGCTATAGGACAAATACGAAAAAATGAAAATCTCGTAGTTTTGAGGTCTTGATAAATAAAGAGAAAAAAAAGAATTCAAAAAAAATGCTACAGCAAGAAGCAGGTTCTTTGAAAAGATTTTTTTAGATCATACGGATAATTGTATCAAAGCCCAGGGCAATTTTATTCCTAGACCTTGATGTGCATCGTCACCATTGATGACATCTGAGATACATTTTTTTTTCAGATTTAAACATAATAATTTTGCGCTCTTCGCATCACCAATTTTCCAAGTAATATGAAACATGGACACCAAATCGTATTTTAGGGGGAGCTCTTGATTTTGTTCTTTTGTCCGTAATAACTAGGTCACCCCATTTTCTGGCGTCAGAAAAGTTCCATATAGTGTATGAATAGTTGGTATCACACGCAATAGAATATTGTTCTTTTCAAAGAATATACTACACATTTGCTTTACTTGATCTTTATACAGAAGGTCACATCTAAGAGGATCTCAATCTTTTTAAACCGTAAACATGGACTGATATGAAATTGGACCTGACCTGAACGTGCACGGCTTCTCACGCTGAGTGTATTATGAGGAAGAATCATAAGGTTTCAGACGAATAATTATAGGTTTGCCCTCTTTAATCTTCATGATTTCAGCCTTCTGCCTTCTTCAAGATCTACCAAGAGAACGTGATTGTCTAAATGGCATGATATGCCATAACATTTGTGCAATGTCATACAGTGCAATCAACGCTTTTTGGAAAACATTGAGATGATATTATATTAGTAACAACTCTCCTAAAATATTAGTATTTGCACATAGTAACATAATACACCATCACCTATGTGTTATGATTCACCTTTAGATTGACTGTGGACACCACTATAATGTTTTGTTCTTGACTATGAGCGTAATTTTTGTTGTAATAAAAAAAAATGTAATATGATTTTTGTCAATATCTATTGAGATAAGTGTGTCTGCTGCATTCCGAGCGTATGATGAACAACAGCTATAAGATGATCCCGCATCATTATTTTAACACTTCTGTCAACAGACCATGAGTTTGTACATCGAACATCAGTTCACGTAGCTATGATAGAAGGCGACCCAGATCAGCACAACGAATTTATGCCCCAGGTAGCTTCACACACAACCATTATCCTACTTATATTACATATATACCTGATCCAAAACTGAAGTTCAGTTTCAGAAGTTTATCGGATACGTTCCACTTACTATAATCATTTTATTATTCAGCATTCGATATGTTGACTTCTATAACATCACATCAGAAACATACAATAAGTACATTGTACATGACCTGGATATTGTAATCATAAATAAGGTGCAAATTATGTTCACTGTAACGTGGAAGTACGATACAGGATATTTGAATTTATTTTTGTAGGATGCACAACATGTTCTGATTACAAGGTGACTTAAGAGTATATTTTGTGTTGAAGTATCATATTGATTTGCGTATTTCGGAGGATTTATTACTGATAATACATTATTTCAATATTTCCCAAAATTATTATTATAGTACTGTATAATATCACACTTGTATTGCGGCTCATATCAAGTAGGCTATCATTGTATTAAAGATTATGGGCATAATATTAAAGATTAAACATTTCAGGGCAACGTCCGTTTGAAACCTATATGATTTCCTCTACATAATTATCATATTCATTAAATGTATAATTATACTAGTACCAGGGCTGGCGGAATCGGGGAGGGAAGGGGTGCCCCCCCCCCTTGACTTTAAGAGACCGATAGAGTTGTGTGTTGTTGTTGTTTTTTTTTTCGTTAGATATTGTATCACATGAGTATTGTACCTTGTCTTCACTTATGTAGTCAGTTTTGGGGAGTCATCCCACAAGACCGACACCCACGAGTCATACAGCCCACGAGTTCGGCATGGATAACAGGTCCATGAGTAATATAGCTCTCGAGTCATACAGCCCATGAGTTCGACGCTAGGCAAATATAGCCCATTAGTTCGACACTAGGTAAAAAACAGCCCACGAGTTCGACAGATACAACGCGGGGTTTAATGTGTCGGTCTCATGGTCCTTGTTAGCTTAGTGTCGAACTCATGAACTGTATGACTTGTGAGCTGTTTAATTCATGGGCTGTGTGACTTGTGAGCTGTATGACTCTTGGGCTGTATGACTCGTGGGTGTCAGTCTCGTGACGTGAACTCAGTTTTTGTCCTGTTGTCTATGAATCAAGTTGTGTATTCATTGTTGTTGTTGCTTTTTTTTTTGGGGGGGGGGAGGGTGTTCGAAAAAAGAAAAAAAAATCAAACAGTAAACCAAACCAATCTGAAGGTGAAAGATTTGTCAATCCCAACCACGATGGCCTTGAGAGTGACATAGTTATGCAGATTGGAAGTCATGATAATAACCCTCCAACACCCTGTAATAACCTTTACGCAAAGTTAATATCTTCACAAGATTTCCACATGCATTTTTGTGGTAAAAAGAATTGATTATGCCATTTTCCTGACACTTTCCACTATGAACATCAGAAAATAAGATCTTGTGTGTCTTTAACAAAGTGTGAATGAAAAAAAAAACCCAATATCAGAATGTCGGGGGAGGGGGGCACGTAAAAATTCCGGTTTCGTTTGGCTATATGGAATTAGTAAGTTGTCTGTTTGCCTGTTTGTTTTCATAATATTTTCTTGCATTGCATGATGCCAATCATACTGTATGATGACAACCTTGCCAGTACTTAGAGTTTATTTCTGCAATATTGGTTGAAGGAGAGTGTCTCAGCATGCATACCTACAAAAGAGCTTATTAGTCTGTACAGCTATTCACGTCTGACGACCCTTGTCGAAATAATCCGCCTGGCTTAGCTTGACGGATGATGGCGGGAAAGATGAGGACAATGAGTGCGGATAACATCAAAGTGACCCCTCTCTTTCCTACAACCCCCCCCCCCCCACACACACACACACACTATCTTTCTCTTTCTTGCTTGCTTTCTTTTCTCTTTTCTTCTTCAACATCTCTCTTTGTTTGTTTGTTTTTTCTCTCTCTTTCACTGAGAGAGTCGCAGAAAAAACAAGGAAAAGTAGAAATTACGCGGTGCGTAAGTCCCCGCCGGAAGTAGCATTTTGTAGCAAAATGTACGATATAGGCAAAAATCAAGGTCAAAGGTCAAAGAAGTCAAAGGTCAAAATTTTGTGTAGAAGTTTTGAAGCCCTCATCTAGTGCCATCACATAAAGCAAACGGAATCGTAATCGGGCTAGAAATGGCGAAGGAGTAGCATTTTGTAGCAAAATGTACAATACAGGTCAAAAAATCAAGGTCAAAGGTCAAAGAAGTCAAAGGTCAAAATTCTGTGTAGAAGTTTTGAAGCCCTCAACTAGTTTGCCATCACATAAAGCAAACGGAATCGAAATCGGGCTAGAAATGGCAAAGGAGTAGCATTTTGTAGCAAAATGTACAATACAGGTCAAAAAATCAAGGTCAAAGGTCAAATTTCTGTGTAGAAGTTTTGAAGCCCTAAACTAGTGCCATCACATAAGGCAAACGGAATCGAAATCGGGTTAGAAATGACGAAGGAGTAACATAATGTACAATATAGGTCAAAGGTCAAGGTCAAAGGTCACAACTGAAATTCTGTGTAGGAGTTTCAAAGCTCCCATGTAGTGCTATCATATAAAGCAAACAGAATCAAAATTGGCTCATAAATGACAGAGAAGTAGCAAATTGAAGATTTTGATCACACACGGACGCACACACGGACACACGGACACACGGACGCACGGACACACGGACACACACACGTACGGAGCCCGTTTCATAGTCCCCTGCTCGAACTCGTTCGGCGAGGACAAAAAACAATCAAATTTTCATTAACTCAGCAAGATTCAGTTGAATAGCTTTTATCGTTCATTAGAGGGACACTCTCATTCATTCAACCCTGCATGCGGCACTGGCTGGTATACACAAACCTCTCTCTCCGTAAAGAAAGGGAAAAGAATAAAAGAAATAATGTCGCCATCTCTTTTGTGAACTTATCCAATCCTTAATACTTTCTTCTGTTGCTTTATTTTTCCTTCATCCGTTGTTTCCCCCATTATTGTCGCTGTCGTTTGTTTCGGGTGCAGACACTCACGAATCATACAACCCACGAGTCATACAGCCCACGAGTCATACAGCCCATGAATCATACAGCCCATGAGATAAGTGAACAAGGCCCACGATACCAACATACTATTCTAATAAGCCCTGTGTTTTATCTGTCCAACTCCCTTTGTTTGGTCCATACATGACACGTCAATAAACGTGAAGTCAAATCATTAATCGAGTTTCACGAAAAAAAAAAAAAAGTATTCAAGTGCCAACATACCCCACACCTATCTTCTAACCTGGCTATGATCGCCCCCATTTCTAGAAATGACTTCCTTGATGCTTATCGTTTCGACTAAAGTGCAGTTGAATTTCTGTGTGTTTCGGATAATAATTATTATTAGTTAGACTTGACAGGAACAATGCGAAACAACAACTACAACAACAAAATACCACTGGTCAAACTCAATACTCCTCCAAAACACAAGTAAATGCTCCATTAGTAGTTAAAAAAAATTAGCACAAGTTAAGTTATCAACGGCGTGATCTGCTTTCGAATAGTCACATGAGATCACCTGCCAGTAATTCACAGATCGTATGGACTCCAGGGCAGAACGTTGGCATTGTGTATTCAATAAATTTTCTTATTTTAAAGGCCCATCAGTGTTCATAGAAATGACACATCAATGACGATTAAGGAGATTTGCAGAATGTTGTTTGGAGCAAGTGGTATCAATCATCAGTCCTTTTATCTCCCCCTTCAGATCAAACAGTTTTAACCTCTATAATTGGCAACATGCATGCATGTGATATCTGTGGAGTCAAGATCGTATAGTATATACTGGGACTCAGTGAGTTAATGGGAGTATTTAGTTGTACTAGTATGTTGTTGTATTGTTTCCGGCGTCAGCATAGATTTCGTCTGAATACGCGGCAAAGTGAATACTTCCATTCGAGGGTCACTCCGCGCAAGAGAGAATATTGTAAGTATAGTGACTGTCGAAGCGTATATATATATATATATATATATATATATATATATATATATATATATATTGTTCATTTCAACGTTTTGCTGCCATGGCAACAACTTACACGTAGTTCTATGTAACAGAGAAGGAAGTAAAAAACAACAAAGATACCATGCAAATGTAGAGCGGAGCAAGCAGAAGGCCACCCTTCAGTCTAATCTGACACACTTTTCAAGTTTTTGAAGGCTCGAGACAAACTGCTCTAAAGCGCGCGAAGGAACAAATCCAAGCCCGGATGTATTATTGTCACACTTGGCGCACGAAAGGATGCGAGTGTTACTGATAAAACGAATGAGGCTTACAAAATATATCCTTTCTAGTGGTCTCACTCCCTCTCTATACGTCTCTCATGTTATCCCTTCTTCTGCCTCTCCCAGTCGCTCCCTCAGACACTCTCATTCTTCATCGCTTTCTCTGCCCCCCCCCCCTTCCTCTCTCTGTGAGAAAATGGTAACGCCACGATATTATTTGTTTTTTTTTCAAAGAGTTGCAGTATACCAAGAGCAATGATGGTTGAAAATAGCATTACAACATAATACTTCTTAGGAGGGTGTGGTGAAGTTTTGAGAGATATTCATTTGCAAGAAAGCGGGAAAATAGGACATAATCTATTATGCATAGTCGTTCACAATCGGTTATACTTTGAAAATAGCTGTTACTTTGAGCAGGTGTTTAAGATGTTAGTTGCACAATATGCATGATATGTAGGCATATAGGCCTACTTGCCCACAAGACCCCGTCAGTACGAAAGAATCTACTGATTCATTTGACTATAGGATTATTGGCCGCTATTCACATAAGATAGTCTGTACATTATATGAGAAGGTCGACAGCGTAAATGCACGCGAGATCGTCCTCGTATACAAGCCAACGAACTTTAATCAATAACGAACGCATAATCTATGCTAACACGCTCACGGACAAGGTACATAGGGGCCTACCCGTTTAGTTTGTTGCACTTGTTGATCGTCCATGGATTTGATTCAAACCGTCCTAATGTACTTCATTCAGCAACCTTCGGGTGTGAAATTTGTTACATTATACGCTTACTTTTTTATTCAAATACGTAGCCTTCGTCCAAGTACCTTTCTCTTTAATGATTGCAAGCGAGCAATACGTATACCTCCCAGTATACCTGCAGCGATGAACAATTCCCAGCGATTTGGACATCCGTTAGGTTACCTTTAATTACCGAATTTTCCTACGAGCGTATTGTAGCAAAAATCACAACAAAAGAACAGAGCTTTGCTCAAAGATCTCGTGCATGATACATTAAATTGAGACTGAAGGCCGATGTGCAAAAGTAGCAACCCTATTGGTCGAGGTGCCTGATTTTATTATTCAGTAGGACTGAGCTACTTTTTTCAGGTTTGTGAATAGTAATCACATTCCCAAGCCTGAAAATGTGCTCGGCGTTTATTGACTAACTTTGCTCAAGGGTATCAGTGCCGACGGCTTGAGGGTCTCCGGAAAAGACTAGCAGGTGCTACGTTCTTGGTCTTCATTTCATTTCATTTCATTTCATTTCATTTCATTTCATTTCATTTCATTTCATTTCATTTCATTTCATTTCAATTCATTTTATTTCATTTTCATATCCAAATAATACAAAATGATTGTTACGTTGGATTAACAATTTGTACAAGAAGGTGAGAGTGTCATAAAGCAAATATTGTATAACAAAATACACACACACACCTACAACTAGTTCAAGCACATATGAATCTATACATAATATACAAATAATTTAATCTTCATGAAAACACTTTGAGTTGAAATAACACTAGCGAGTAACGAATATGGAGGGAACTTGCAGAAGAAGCAAAGCTTGTACAATTAGCAAGTTCCCCGAGTAAAAAAACTATTCTAAACTATTGAACACAAGCAGATTTTCGTTGCCATATCATTATGACACTGTAGTATAGGACCATTCTCGGTTCACATGATAATTATAGTGATCTCCAAGAGTAAACAAAACACTTGCAAAGTCTGCATTACAAAGTGTAACATCATAGAGTGCTTTTGACATTTACTCGCTCTACACTCTAATCCATTCGAAGAATTTGATCTACTCGACTAAAGCTCTTTCAATTGCATTTCCATGACTTCGGATATCAGGCCATCAATGGACTAGTTTGGTGGTAGTTTGTTGCTATGGCGAGGCCAAAATGTTTTAACATAGTAGAGGGAAGACACAGTTTCGGTTGAGATGGGGCAACAGGTTTCCAAGGGTTTTATTTTGTGTGTGTGTGTGTGTGTGTGTGTGTGTGTGTGTGTGTGTGTGTGTGTGTGTGTGTGTGGTTTATTCTTGTTTTTGTTTTTGATGATTTTTTTTTTTAGATAATGAGAAACTTCTTAAGAAATATGAAAGAACATGAAATTCTACGGAAATTTAAAGCTTATTTGATGAAAATTGGTTTTGAAATGACTGAGATATCTAAAACAAAGCGATCTTAATTAATGGTGGAAACCACCTTTTATTAGGATCGCTTGGTGTTACTTTGTTTTTAGCAATTTCGAATGAACTTTGACTTCATCTTAGAATATATTGTACGTTCTTTAACATAACGTGAAGTGGTTTCTAAGTATCTTGCAAAAAGTTACAGGCTGAATCTTCACCTCACCCAGTACTATACCAATCCCTTTAGAAAAATTATTTATTTATTTATTATTATATAATTATTTGTATATGAACGTGGCCTCGCCATAGCATGTGAAACATCAAAATATGCCGATCGTATTCACTGCAGTGGGAGTCGGTCCTTTTGAGAACCGTACATAAAAGGCGACATGCGCATAACCCTCACAGGTCCACTACTGCTCAGTGTCAATAAATATCTTTCGAAGAATGGCTTCCTCATAACAATGAGGGGGTTAATGCATCGCCCTTCCGATACCAAACAGCTCCATGCACCGTTCCTATATCGCGCAGGCGTTGAAGACACACAAAAATAAGTGAAATCATTGAGTTTGTATACATAGATATTGTGTTACTGTGTTGTTTGATGTAATGTGATAGACGGAACAATATGTGCCTTTGGTGAGATAACGCAAAGTTTAAAGTTTTATTTTCCGAAGTATAAATGAATTGTTGTTCAAATGAATTGTTGATTCACGTGCCATTAGGCTGAAAAAAGATATATCTCTTCTCTTTTTAAAATTTGTCACCATATTAGTTTAATAGTGTGTTTGTCTTGGATGAAGGTAGGGCTCCTGTGGAGGTTTCATCTGTTTGTACATGTCTGCTTGTTCCTTGAGAAATTGAATCATTTCTATATCATTTATAACAAGTCAAATACGATTGTAAAGTTTATAGATAAGCAAAGACAGTGATCGTATAGATCTTAAAGAGAAAATGAGAAGTGGTGACCCTTTAGATGTTGATTTTTGCTTGCCTTCGAATTCCCACTCACGACTGGTTAGAGCACAATGAAATTAGACAATTAGATACACGTTTCGAATTGAAGAGTTAATTGAATCATTATACACCTAGGTTTGGGAACGGTTTGTGCGTGGACACCGGTAACGAGATATTTTGGGACAGAAAGACGAGTTAAACTATAAATGTTAAAAGGGAAAACCAAGGTCGGAAAAGATCAAATGAAATTGCGGGTCCTATAGTGAGAACACTGTATAGTTGAGGTATGACATCAATATGATTTACAATTAAATTGACTTCGTTCAAACACGCACAAACAATGGATCACCTGAAAGGAGAAAAAATGGAGACTGGTGTTGTTCAAACCTTGGACAAATTGGAAATTACGTTTACCTCTCTTAGTAAAGAAAGAAAGATATATGTGCTTCTGCGAAAATAGGGCACTCGTATTATACGAATTTCTTTAACAGAAAGGAAAGTGTAACTTTCTCCATATATAAATAAAAGAAATGTAAACTCGAGGTGAATTACGTTTCATTAAAGCTTGTTTGCTGTTTCACGTTGTCAAGCTTAATTTGACATCTCCAGAGGAAAGAAAAAAAAAGAAACAACTGACATCGAAGTGTCCACAGTTTGAAAAGAAATATATTGAATTAATGGAAAAATTATTCTTCTCTCGCACTAGCCGTTGCTGCTCATTTTTATCTTCTCCCTTCATCATTTCTATTTCATCTCATTAATTTCCTCCCTTTCGCGCACTTACCAGTAGCGGGTCATTTTATGGATCGAAGGCTAAATCCCGTGTTTATTCTTTCTGTTGCACAGTGCGGATGGGGGGGGGGCACCACGGGGGCGCCCCTTCTTTATTTTTTTTTGTCGTTAAAACAAAATAAAGAAAAAGAAAAAAATTAGATGAAACCCGGAAGTAGCACCAGAAATATTGTTTGCGCCCCTCCCCCCCCCCCCCCTTTACGGAATTCCTGGATCCGCCCCTGTTGCCTGTTCAGACTGTTGTCCAAAGGAGCCAGTGACTTACAAAAATCAAAGTATATATAGCTAGACAGCCGCATAAAACAATTCATGTACATATATCATGTGAACATAAACGCATTAATCAGAATATCAATACCATACAAGATGCTGGTACAGACCGAGATATTCACGCGCAGCCAAGAATTAATGCAGAAATGTTTGAAGAGGACATGCAAAAGAAGCCCACCCGGACTAATGCATTAATGTACACAGATGTCCACATTTCTGGAGTCAACCAGCGAACTCGACGCTTATGAGTCATACCACCCGCGACCTATAGACATAAAGCAGTTCCATGAGTCATACAACCACAGTTGTCATACAGCTGATTACGAGCTAGACACCAAGTATAGGGCCCTATGTGTAAAACAGGCCCAATAGGTAGACACTAAAAGAGGCCCAATAGCTAACGCCAAGCATGCTAAGTAAAACAGGTCCCTGAGCTACGCACATTACAGGCAAATAAGGCCTATGAGGTGGACACCAGGCAAATAAGGCCCACGAGCTTGACACTAGGCAAAAAAGGTCCACCAGCTCGACGCTACATACATTAAGCCCCGTGATGTGATATAGAGCTCGTTGGCCTCTTTGCATATTAATTTCGAATCGTTGGCATTGTTTGTCTGGTGTCTAGCTCATACGGGCCTTATTTACCTATATAGTATCCTGTAGCTCGTCGACCCAATAGGCCTATAATTAGTAGCTACTGTAGGCCCATTTTGGTGTCTAGCTTTTGTTCTGTGTGACTCGTGGGCTAAATGATTCGTGGGTGTCGAGCTCGTGACGTACATCCACATTTCAATACACATCATTGAGGGTATTAGTAAGAATTACCCACACCACAAGGTACCTTTGAATTGGAACAGTCTAACTTGATTGTCTAACCAAGCCCGCAGGCGATGGCCTACATAAGGCGTTTTGACTGTTTCTGAAGATGATTCGTGAATGATTATAGAGATGCTACCCGAACAAAATTATATGTATTATTTGTTTTATGAAATGATGAGGCAGATTCCTGTCGTCGAAAGAACATTTTCAAAAATGTAGGCGATTTAAATTTCGCGGCAGCCATTTTTTCGCGTAGGCAACACGATGAAAACACGGCCAGTGATGACGTGAAAGTGCTAAGGACCGGTCATTATTCTAATGATCTGACATAAGCAAATAAATAATTTTACAATTCAGGTTATGTTTGTTTTCCAGCAGTTCCACTATTATGTTGATACCTAATCGTTTTGTAATTTATATGTAAGAACACAATATATACACTCTAAAAAATCCCGGGTCAGAACTGACCCGGAACTGGGTCCGTTGGGGTCACACACCGTTCCGGGTAAAAAATGACTTGGAATTTGGTCATGAAGACCCGGAATGGGGTCACCCTGACCCAATACATGACTCTAGATGGGGTCATATCTGACCCCATTCCTTGTCATTTTTGACCCGGAACGGTGTGTGAACCCAATTTCCGGGTCAGTTCTGACCCGGGATTTTTTAGAGTGAAGATATTTCATGCTCTTTTCCATTGGTGGCTATTTTCGTGTGGTCCAAAATTGTGTTAATCTCTTTATTCTGTTCTTTACTTATTTGGGAATGTCCGTCATGTTTGTAATGTCATGTTGAATAGATTATGATAATGGTTCAAAGTGAATAACTTCGGGTGTGTGCTATCTGTATCTCTGTTTATTACCAGTTGTGAGGTTTGACATCACTATTGACCTTTATTTTTGTGTCTTTGACCAAAGTTGTAAAAGAATTTCCCCACACTTATTAATGGAAGCACTGTTTTCTGAAATGTTAATTCTAGGAGTATATTATTTTTTATTTTTTTTTTTTTTTTTTTACAGACAAATCCTGAACTTTACCCCACCAGTATTCCACCAAAATTCTATTTTGGTTCTTCTAAAATTGCCTATTACAATAATCCCTTTGTCGTGCAAATGTCAGATAATCTTCGTTTTTACAATCATGTAGATACATCTTTTTGTTTTTGACGCACAAACAAAAAAGGGCACGTCTGATTTCACACTTTCAGCAGATAGACAAGCAACACCTTGTCTACTACATCAAGCAAAAGTGTGCATGATGCTTCATTGTTGTGATTGGTAGGCCCTGATATTATGTACTGATTATTTATGTACATGTATGTAAGAATGAATAAATTTATGCATTTGATTGTATGTATATTGGATGCATACATACAATGTATTGCCGATTATGTATTTTTTTTTTTCAGTTTGGAGAAGCCACATAACGCTTTAATATACAACCATTGCCGTCCATCTCCTGTTTTTGAAGTTATTACGCGACTTGAAGGGGGCGTATGAAAACATGAAAGAATGCCAAAAGGACCAAAAAAGGAAGAAAGGAAAAAAAATAATAAATGAGTAAAACCAGAAGGCGTGCCGTCGCAACAAAAGGGATCATTATGTCTATGCTTGAGGTGTTTCAAAGTCTGTTTGAGACGGTATAATTAAGACATGCCTACAATCTCTACTGGCAGTGGCCAAGGGCGTATACGATGATCTGCTTCGCTTGAGGATGAACACACCAAAATTTCGTGAAAGCCGCGTGTTGCCATGACAACTCCCTGAATCCTGAGTGTCTCAATTCAGCAGAGAAGACAAGAATTCCCCCAGTCTAGACAGCTAGAAGACTACTCAGTAACACGTTCTTAAAATGAAAACACAAAAACAGACACACACACACACACACTCATACAAACAAACACAGCCTCGTACTTTCGTTCGAAGATCATAAAAAAAACAAAGTTATCTCTCTATCTCTCTTTTTATCTACCTTTAAAGGTCTACGTATATCTTTCTATACCTATTAGTTTGATTGAGAATCTACCTGCTTGAGCTGTGTTTCTCCCTCTCTCTATCTGAATTATAAGCTTTCATGTTTGACTTTTAAAGTAACATTTGCACTTGCCGCTACTTATTCGTCTGCTGGCCCAGTACAGTTTTTCTTTTGTGTGTGTGTGTGTGTGTGTGTGTGTGTGTGTGTGTGTGTGTGTGTGTGTGTGTGTGAGTGTGTGTGTGTGTGTGTGTTTTAAGGCTGAAAACAATAATATTCTATTGACTCTAAAATATAAAAAATGTGGATGTCTATCATTAGCTCCTACCTTCGCGGACAATAATTATGCAGTAGGCTACCCGTTATGTTCCTTTTGCTTTCTTTCTTTCCTCAGCTCTGATTCTGCACTCAATTCTGCAATTATTTCAAAACATGTGCCAAGACACGAGATCACCACAATTTTTTCCCAGGACCCTAATCTCATTTATCTCCCCCCCCCCCCCCCCATCATCAGAGTCTTCACTTCGCTCGAGTACTCTTTACAGGGTAGATCCTTTTGCCCTCAATTTGAAGGAGGATATCACTGAGGAGGTATTACTACATCTGTAATACTCTACCCAACGATAAGAGAAAGCACCGATTCTTTTAATATGCCATGCATACTCCACACGGGCATTGGCATCAAGCCCGCATAAAAGACATCCACAAGTACTTTTTAGCAATCTAAGAGCTCAGTGACACAGGTTGAAAGGATTAGGGTCTGCCAGAGAGTGCGGGCTTCAACCTTGCCCGGGGCTTTTAATCCGTTGACACGATGTATTAGTCTCCTCGTCTTTTTTTTTCTAAACGAAATGAATATTTTATGGATATACGTGGTATTGCTGGGATAACCCTTTGCCAATTCACTTATTCTTAATAATTTATGTGTATGTTTGAAATAAAAAGTACAAAATTACAATATTACCAATGACTCAATAGATGACAAGTTGGCTATTCTGCTTTGTATACACTAAAGTTATGGCTTCAAAGCAGAATGATAGGTAGCTATAATACTAGTTCATGCTTCTATGCCAAATATTGTCACTTCCACCTAAATAATGGTCCAAATTAATTTCACGAACGTGAAGAGCCTTGGACAATGATTTTGAACCTCGAGACTTGTTCATGTTTGTTTGTTTGCTTGTTTGTTGTTTGTTTGGTTCGTTTGTTTGTTAGTTTTTTTCTTTTTGTATTGTTTTTGTTTTTGTTCTGTTTGTTTGTGGGTTGTTTTTTTGTTTTTTTTTTTGCTTTTTGCTTTTTGCTTTTTTGTGTCAACGGATGGTCGGTTTAATTTTCCCACCAAACGACAATCCCATCTAAGCGAGTTGTCGTCCGTATCATAATATTCGGCGATTCCTGCTTTCACTCATATCCTTCTGCCCATCCTGCAGCCATTCAAGCCCGTGGTCATCGCACTCAAGCTCATCTTTCACTGCGCCCTCCTCGTCTCCGTGCTCAGCGTCCTCGCCGTGGCCTGCTTCCGCTTCATCGCCATCTCCGTCGACCCGTTCGGCCACCGCATGATCCTCACCACTCGGCGATGCATCGCCGGCAGCGCCCTCATGTGGTTGCTTCTGGTCGGTCCGCTCATGATCATCAAGTATGCCACGGACGCCTACAGCACCGTTCTCCTACTCATCAATCCGATCATCATGTTCTCCAGTTTGGCCATCACCGCCATGTGTTACGTCATGACGTATCGTGACATCTCGTCGGCAGGCTCGGGCGAGGCCGGTATTGGCGGCACCGAACAGCTCAAGGGCCGCCAAAGGGAGAACAGGAAGGTATACTATAGGCCTACATTTGCAGTTGTTGTTTTCTGGAAAAAAAAGGCAAGCACCGCATGACGCTACAACGCCATTCGTTATGTCGTCGGCGTTGTTGTTGTTGTTGTTGTTGTTGTTGTTGTCGTTGTTGTTGTTGTTGTTGTTGTTGTTGTGTTTGCTGGGAAAAAAAAAGACAATAGCGCATGATGGCAATGGCAATGTCATTCCTTGTGTGTTTCAATTTCAAATGACCAAAATTCGCGGATACCAGGTAAAATCCTATAGTAGCTTTTCTTTTTGTATAACAGACTGTCTTGATCTATAAAGCCATTTTAACAGAAACTCTAATGCCTGATTTCTCAGTTAACATCATTACACTTTGTAGATTTTTATTTGTATTTGTATGACGTCATAATGTAGTCAACATAAGTTGGCAAAATATTGCAGTTCCTAAGGTACCTACTTCCTCCAGAAAACTATGAAATAAGTTAATGACAATCTATTGCCATACCCCACATCTTTCGTAATGATGGATCTGTCATTTTTCACATTACACTACACGGTGTTGTTTTCTCTCTGTTTAAGGTAATGGGTTTATGATATCTGTCATATACTGAAGTTCAACTATAAAATTCCGTTCTAAAACACTCTTATATTGTACATAATATTATCATTGAAGACTGTCATAAACGGTTTCTAATGGAAATCTAAAGAGTGACAAATAGCCTCGTATGAATTCCACTCCAATTTTCTGAATTGGAATTCTGAGAGGAAAGGTTTCAGGGAGTGTTGATTGCAACAACAAAAAAAAAAATGTTTGTAAAAGAGAATATTCTTTCCATAGTTAAGTAACTTCCGATTTGACTCTCCCGTAATCCACACAAATTCTCGTGTTTCCTTGCCCTCACATCCAAGGTTCTTCGTACCTTTGTTGTCATCACTTTGACAAGCTGCGTGTGCTGGATCGTGCACTGTTTCCACGACATCCTCCAGATCTACTCCATCTGGTACGACAACATCGACGCCGTCAGCAACATCCTCGTCGCCGTCAACTTCGTCCTCGATCCCGTCATCTACTGGTGGCGGCTGGACGAGTTCCGCGCCGTTCTCGTCAAGGCCGTACGTCGCACGGGCATTGGACGTCGGATCCGAAAGATGCGGGGCCGTGTCGGGGACTCTAGCAGCGGTAGCAGCGTCACTGACTCCGAGAAGGTATTCAGCGTCTCCGAGAAATACAATACCGTGATGACATCCGCCCTGGAAGTCTCAGACGCCTGATTTTGAATGAAAGAAGAAAAAAATTCTTTTTTTTTTTTTTCAACCACGTAGATGTGTATGGCCCATTTCCACAATAACGTCTGAAAAAAAATGCTTACGTATTGATTTTCGGATTTTGATATAGGCCTACTCCTCAGTTTCTATAGATTCTGATTTTCCACAAATTGATAACAAATACAACTAATTGGTAAGAAAGCAGGCCCACCAATAAAAAGATGGGCTTTTAATACCGGATGCGGTAGAAAATTCCTAAAGGTATGTCATCTTTGCTCATTTTGAGACATTGAAATTCGAAGTGGATGTAGCTTGGATAATTATAAACAAACCTTGATTTCATTATCCGCTGTATATAAACGATTTAAAGATGTCATTAAAGTATGAAGATAATCACAGTCAATAAATAATAGAGTGGATGTCAATCCACATCATCGGGTGCACGTCACGAGACCGACACCCACGAGTCATGCAGCCCACGAGTCATACAGCCCACGAGTCATACAGCTCACGACTCATACAGCCCATGAGTTATACGGCTCACGAGTCATACAGCCCATTAGTTCGACACTGTATAAGCTATGCCAAGGCCCACGAGACCGACACATTAAACCCCGTGTTGTATCTGTCAAACTCGTGGGCTGTTTTCATCTAGTGTCGAACTCATTGGCCTCATTTGCCTAATGTTGAACTCATGGGTTGTATGACTCGTGAGCTGTATGGCTCATGGACTCCTGTTTTCAGAGTCGAACTCGTGGGCTATATGACTCGTGGGTGTCGATCTAATGGGATGACCCCCGCCAATCGTTGTGTCCTGTCCTAAATTTCTTATTGTTTTCTGTCCTATATGGGTTTGTTTCCAATTTAAATGTTATTTTCTGTTTATTTATCATGTTACTATTCCAATGTGAATGCATGTTATATACAAACGTGGGTAGCGGTACGTTTTCATGTATGTGTGTGTGCGTAGGGGGGAGGGGAGGGGCCCCGACCACGGAGTTAAGGGGTAGTACGTGCTCGTGGCTGGCTTGATGGATGAATAACGTTTCACGAGTGATACTGGTGGCAACAACACACCTTTGTAAAAAGGCGAGGTCGTCATTACTTTTATGCCATCGTGTTGGTTCCGGAAATGTCATACAAACGTGTTTTGCGGCCACAATTCAGCAACTCAACCCATCACCACCCTCTCCCCCAAAAAGCCACGGTTGTTTACAAAGTTGTAACAAGTCTATGTACAATGATTATCTTTATGCAAACGGACCGATTATTTTTTTCCTTTGTAATACTAATTTCGAATATTCTTTCAATCATAATTCAAATTAAAACATAATAGATGTTTATTGAAGATGCATATTAATTAAGATCACTCTGGGATCTGTAGTGCAATTATATCATAACTTCCATTCGATCCAATGACAATGATCCTAATACAGTATCACTATTTCGTGAATATAAAGCATAACCTCCGTCATATTCTGTTCGTTAATATCTGGCCTACTCTATATGCTAATATCAATATGATTGTGGAATAATCATTGCACTTAAATGCCTGTTTTCTCTGTGGGATTATAGAATATGAACAATAGCAATGGTCTTGCAAAGTATACTATGAGCCTGTTTATTATTCCCCCATGGACAACTATTCCAGGAAAATATATATCACCCTTCCTATCCATAGGAGGGAAAATTCATAGAGAAAAACATACGAATAAAGGAAATCCTTTATAGTAGATTTGTCTCCAGGATACGCACTTTCAAAGATAACGAATATATCAAACAGAAATAAGAGGTTGTGTGACGAGCGTACGGATTATTATTAGCTCGAAGGGGGAAAAGAGATATGGATAAAATCCTATATACGAAGGTGACCTATATAGTAGCGCTATAGGTCGCTCGCAGCGAAGTGAAATATTCATTGCAGATAACAGATAGCAATCTCGTATGATGCTGTAAGATCCCTAAAAAATACTAACAGAAAACAGAATTCTTCAGGAAATAATGCGTTTGACTGTCAATGAGAGCTACAGTCTTCGTAGTCACGTGTCTCATTTGTATTCATAATTACCTGTTATTCGTCCTTTGTTAAGATTCAAATGTTTATTACAAAGGAAACTTTAAAAAGAGCTGTCACCAGAAGGTTACAAGTTTGTAGTAAATCCCCTATACATAGACCTTTATGATATAGAGTTTGTTTTTAATTTGTGAGGAAAAAATACAAATTTCAACGCGTATAATGCTTTAGGTGTCATGAAATCGATGCAAGAACCTGACATTCTTGCCCCCCCCCCCCAAAAAAAAAAAAGAAGAAAAACCATGATGAACGTAATCATTGCTGACGTGTTTGATTGAGTTTTTGATTGATTGCTTTACGTGCAGCTAGAGAATGCAATGAATACTTAAAAAACAAGCGGCCAGATGTTGCCCCTCCGAAGGACTACATTTAGAGAAAAATGAGGATAATTTTACTTGTCGCCTGAGGATTCGAACCAGGAATCCTAAGATGGACTACCACTTGAGCTACAACGACCCCTCCCCCATTACTGCATTCGGTAGTCCCAATTGCGATACTTCACGCATTTTGCTCTCCAAGACTTGCTAAATGCGTGGGCTAGATTTTGCTCACACGGGTGTTACCATGGTTGCTGGAAATTGCGTCAAATATGATTTCAATTCAATTCAATCTTTATTTCCGATTCAATATACAGTATAGACAAAAATACATGTAAATATGAGCACATTGTGCAAAGGTGCAGAAATACAAACAAAAAAAATGAAAACATTGACAAAGCAGGAAAGTATTATGAAAAAAAAAAAATAAGGAAAACAGATAGAATATAGGTACAATAAAAACAAAGGCTCATTGACACTGTGTTTATATGTGGTTAACCAGAAAATGGTATGCGCGTAGAAAGCCAGAATAGGCTTGTTATGTTAATTGCACATACCCCGTAATATAGTCGTTATAAAAACTAACTCGAATGCTATTATGATATGTACCTAAAATCAATAACAGCAATGGATATACTTTATACAACATACAAATAAAAAAAGAAGACTAATTATCCATATCCAACAATCAATACTTACTAATCAACATCTTCTTATACTGTCTTTTAAAAGTATTATTAAATTGCACATTAAGTTTGCTCAAATCTAGCGTGTTCCAAAGAACAGGACCAGTATGACGTAACGAGTATTTACATTTGTCAGTTAAAAAACGCCATCGATGAAAATGAGTTGAGGATCTCGTATGATAATTATGTACATCAGAGTTCAAAGAAAACATATTTTGTATATAAGGCGAGAGAGTTTTTGCATGATAACGTTGCATAAAAGAACATATTTGCATTTTATTCACATCTTGCAATTTAAGGGTGTGTAATGATTTAAAAAGTTTAGATGTTGGAGCTCTATAATCTGATTTTGTATACAAATTCGAATTGCTTTCTTTTGAAGTAAGAGAAGTCTTTGTGTTTGGCAAGAACACGTATTTTCCCAGATAGAATTACAGTAAGATAGAACGGATAAAATATAAGCATTATAAAGAGTGAACAAAATGTAACCTGGCACATCATATTTCAGTCGATTTAAGATGCCAATAAAACGAGAAATTTTTGTACATACAAAATCAATATGATCATTCCAACTCAACTTACTATTCAGTATAATACCTAAAAAATTTACAAATTCATAAAATTTCAAACGAATTTCACCAATTTTCAAAATTATATCATCAGTATTACATTGCACATCTCCGCGTTTAAAAAATACACATTGCGTTTTACTTATATTTAAAGTAAGCATATTGCACTTGAGCCAGTTATGTACTTGAAAAAGACTTTTATTTAAAGATTCAATCAAAACATTAATATCATTATGTGAGGCAAGAAGTGAGGTGTCGTCTGCATATAAAATGAAATGAGATTCACGGCAAGAGCTTACAATGTCATTTATATAAATTAAAAACAGTAAAGGTCCAAGAATGGATCCTTGTGGCACACCGGTTTCTATATTCTTAAGAGACGAGCTAAAAGAATCATACACAGTAAATTGTTTTCTTCCATATAAATAAGATCTAAACCAATTAAAACACCCACCTCTAACACCATAGTATTGTAATTTTTGTAATAAGATTTTGTGAGAAAGACAGTCGAAGGTTTTAGAAAGCTCCATAAATACTGCTAAAACATAACTTCATAATCGTTGATTTGTTTCCCCGTCCCTGCCTATCACTGCACCCCTCCCCCCCCCCCCCAGCCCCACCCCATCCCTCACCGCCACCACATGCACACCCCCTCCAATATTCCAGAATCACCTCTCCCTTGCGATGAAATGGTTTGGTTAACACTCTCATGCTACTTGATGTCATTAACTCCGATTTGTTAAACTCCAAATTAAGACTCCTCCCCCAACCACTCTTCACTCCCATTCTCTATGATTGCACGTCATATCGGTACTAAGTGCATGTTACCTATTTCCCCAAAAGAAATGCCCAGAGGGCATTATTAGATTGATACAGTCATAAGTATTTTTTATTTAATCTGAGATTCCGCTGAGCAGTCTTCAATCATTTTTTTTTTTTTTTGCAAGTCACCTGTTGTTGCCAGAGGAAAGCCCAAAGAGTAATATAAGAGAGACAAAAACATAAAAGATGATGATGATGATAATAATAATAATAATAATAATATAATATAACACAACATAACATAATATAATATGATATAATAATAATGATAATAACACTACTAATAATAAAGATTCGCACTTCATGGATGACGGGTATATTGTATATCGCATCGGAAAACAAATTGGGTTGACTTTGATACACTCTGTTCATTCGTCGCAGTTTTAACCCATTTATTCTTTTTCACTTTTTTTGTTATTTGGCTACCGGCGTTTGATCACGCAACAGCAGCCTATCATACTGTAAACATTCGAAGTGTTTAAGTAGCAATCTTGACAATAGTTATCATAAAACGGGGCTTAAAGCCATAATTCATCCTCGTGTATACATTTCATGTGTGATGTGTATACGGTGATTTTTAGTTTAAAATTTATTTTCGTACTTTCGTTATAATGTACAAGAGATATATAGCTGTCAGTCATGACAAAGTATTTTGACTTCATTTTACGTGTAAACAATGCATATACATGTACATTATGCACGTGGCTATATACATGAATGTATTCATATATAATTAGCATTATACGTATCTGTTTAACTGTGCTGTATCAATCAGATTCGTGTCCGGTTGTTTCTCAAACTATGTGGTTTATAGTGAAATTTTATGAAAGTTTATAAACAATTGTATTATTGTGTTTTAATGCTGGCAGTGTATGACCCAAGAATCAAAATGAAAAGTTGTGATTATTAGTTTGCGTCTATTACAAGTTATCTGTATATTGCGTTGGTTACGTGATCACATATCCTAAGGCCTATGCATCAGTCATGGGATTGTAAGTTCTTTCGTGTAGCATTCCTTTATCATTGTTTTACACACAGTGTTATTATAGGCACGCACACACATAAAAACACACTGACTCTCTCTCACTATCCCTCGATCCTTCTCCCTCTCTCCCTTTCTTTCTCTTTCATTTTCTCTTTCTGTATTTTAGTCTCTCCACCTCTTTCTTATGATACTCGTATATACATAACTCTCTCATGCAAATGCATATTTGTAAATACGCACACATTGTAAGTACAATATGTATTTTTGTTTTAAGATGTATTTTGCTGTGTTTGAAGATCTGTATATATGTCTTCTTGACATGCACGACAGCACACATCTCTGGATTCCACAGGAACTTTTGGATTAAAGTTCAATTAATAATGTCCTGTTTTTTTGTTCATATTGCAGATACCATTGCTTTTTCAATTTCCCATTGCATGATTTGGTGCTCGTTCAATATAAACTATGCCCCCTCTCTGGAATATGACTATGGTAGTCATAAGCAAGATTGAGTTTTTCATCAATGTCATAATTATGAGCTCCCTCGTGGAGACGTAATGAGCTCCTTTGTGGAGATAATATGAGCTCCCTCGTGGAGACTTAATGAGCTCCTTTGTGGAGATAATTATTATGAGCTCCCTCGTGGAGACGATATGAGCTCCCTCGTGGAGACTTGTTATATTTAATATTCTTGTTTATACCTCTATAGAATTTATATTGTTTGTTTTTTAGGGCCCCATTTTCTCTCTCTTCTTTCTTTCTTTAAATCAACAACAAAAGATTGGCCACTCTGCACAATTTCATATGTAATTCTATTTCATATTCAAATTGACTTTAATGAACAGATTAAAATATAAAATATATATATATATGTTTAACACAATCGGACATAATATATTATAATAACATAGTCATAGAATTCAAAGTTCCGCATGTATGTTTGCGTTTGATTCTTTTTTTTTTCAATCCAATAATTGCATTGGTCACAACCACATAATAATTATGCAAATTAGAATACGTCATGACTTCATCGCCTTACATCCCTCTCTCTTTGGTGTAAACTCTCAAAATTCTTTAGATTGAGATGAGGAATCAATCGAAAATTAGATTAAAGATCTCAATATAATGAAGTTAATCTTTTTTTTCAGTCTCATTTTGTATTGGTCCTTTACCGCAGTCTTATAGATTGACTTCCAATCGATAAGGAATTTAAAGAGCATAAAGACACAAATTAAGCAGTCATCAAAATCGTATATGGATTCAAGGACCTGAACCCCTTAATCATGAACTTTTGGGCATTAACAGCACAACACTGAATTGGTGGGAGAGATCCCAGTACTTTGTTTGCAAGATGTCAAGTCAAAATGAGCAAATAGATTTGTGTGGAGGTTGATGTGAAACTAATCAGGTGATGACATCATCATTTTCATCTAATGTGCATAAAAATAACAGTGATTGATAATGCTATCACTATGTCGTGAAAAGATGTACAACTAATGCAATCACTGTCTTATTCATGTCCAGTTTCATAACAGCCAACTATAACGTATTATATCGGAAAGTGCACTTAACATTAATTATATAATATCTACGGCGGAAGGAGGACTGTGTAATCATAGTAGTGTCCGACCGCAATAAAAGAGTGTTTTATCTTGCATCGCTTTGTATACGTGGTTGATGGAAGGATCGACAGGAAGTGAGGATAGCTCACTTAGATATCCTTCATTTCATTTTAAAGAGGTTGAATAATTGCCCCCCCCCCCCCAAAAAAAAAAAATAATAATAATAAAATTGTGGTCAACATATAAACCACAGAGACACTAAATCTTAAAACTCATAAAGACTATTATAAAAGTTATCTTTTGTTAGCTATATACGGATATAACACTCTAAAAAAAACCAAATGTATATATATGGAATATATGTATGTATAGAGAGAACGGAATCATGATAATATGCATGATCTCATACACTAAAGCTCCAATTCCTTGTGTAATCATATCGCATTTTACACATAAGACGAAGATATTGCAATGTGATGCTCAAGTACTTCGATTTTCTTCGGTCTTTTGAATTCTTGCAAGTTTTTGATGAATAATCAACAGTCGCCCACTGTGACGAAGCGCTTTTGCTCTTTAAATTCATCAGTCGTACTGTTGCGCATTGAATAACTAGATTATGAGATTTGTATTCAGTCTCGTGTTGTCCGAACAATAATAAACGAGATTTCAGAGGAAAATATCCGAGTTTTCATTTCTTGGGAGCAAAGGATTTTAAAACAATTGAAAGAGAGAAAGAGAGATAGAGAGAGGAGGGGAGAGTGAGAGAGAGAGGGGGAGGGGGAATGAAAGAAATTGACGGATGTGTTTGTGTGTGTTCATTACTATGGCATAAACAGACACGAAGGTATCACGTATACAAATAGACAAGTGTGTGTGTGTGTGTGTGTGTGTCTGTGTGTGTGTGTGTGTGTGTGTGTAAATGGGTTGTGTGAATTTCTTGTGTATCTGTGTCTTGACTTGAATGCATGTCAATTCATTACAACAAATTCATTCATTTCATTTTATCTCATTTCCAACAAAAACATAAAGTACAATGTGACATTGGCATATACAAGCGAAATCAATACAACTCGTTTGTTTGTTGTTGTTTTACAATAATACAATGCATAGTTTAAGGAAATGTATAGGCCAGCTGTAATTGAGTTTTATCAAGGAAAAGTTGTCTGAGACGGAGGGAGCTGCTAGAAAGCAGAGCTCGAAGAATAAAGTCCCCTCATGAGCAGTAATTCATAGAAATGGGCAAACGAAACAATAAGACAAATGCGTTCCGTCACCTGTGTTATATACCAGTAATTTTCGAATACACGTCATGACATTTTCTTTAGGCAAAAATGACCCAGGGGCGTCGATCGGGAGGGGGGATTTATCACGACCCTTAAAAGAGAGTATGAAAGTAAAAAGCCTTTTTAAGCGATCAAAACGCCTGTACCATTTCCCTTCCCAGTTATAACTAATGAATGCAAAGTGGTCGGACCCAGGCTTTACAAAAAATTCAAGAAAGCTATAAAAAGAGCAGTTGATGGGAGTGTAATGAAATTCCAACGTATTCACATCATCTGAACGCGGGATCCATCACAAAACCCTCATACCATGATTTCATAAATAAAAGAATATCAAGGCTACCTTTCATTATTAATATTCAATCACCCATTCTAAAAAGGGCCTGGAAAGAATTATATTCTTGACTTTGTTTGTTGTTGTTGTTGTTGTTGTTGTTGTTGTATAAATATTTTTTTTTGTCCTTTCAGAGAGAGGTTTGAGATCGATTGATAATTCCTCTAGTTATATACGATGACGAAAACTCAAGTAAAATGAATCAATCACGTACAAATCCAGCACGTATACAGGGCATCATTTTCCCAAGCTACACAAATGGCATCATTCAGATCTATCACAAGAATAGACATTATGAAATGATTTTGGTTCGCATCAGGCGTGCATGCATCCCATCACTCTGCAGGGGCATGTTGAGTGTCCACGTGCCCACGAAACGCTTTGTGTAAATGAGGGGGGGGGGGAGTTAGTGAATAGGGAAGAGGGAACCTGCCGGCCAAAGGCTGTGGAGTGGAACCCCCCCCCCCCCCAAAAAAAAAAAAAAAAAAAACAAACAAACAAACAAACAAACAAACAAACAAACAAAACAAAAACAAAAAACAAGCAACAACAACAACAACAACGACAACAACAACAACTTTATTCAACAGCTTTTTTTATTGTCATTATCTTTTCTTTTATATAAGCTGCTGTTGCATAAGGTATAGTTCTTTCTTTGTTTTCTTAAAAGATATAGGCTGAGGTGTTTTTTTTTCCGAGACCTGCTGTAGCCCTTCCCGTAGCCTATATACATCCTATGTGTTTATGGTGCACAGATTAGATATCTACCCGAGAGATCTAGTGATGTGAGGATCGATCTTGATGGGCTTATGGTTCCATTGGCAGGCTTATCATTCCTCCCACAATTCTCATTTTGTTTAGAGAGTAATTGTATTAATCAGGACTTAAAAACTACAACACAACAACAACAACAACGGCCATCACCACCACCACCACCACCAGCAGTTGCCAGAGGTAAACATATAGTAGGCCTATACATTAGACATTTTCCAAGCTGAAATGTTGAGTGGACATTAGAATGATACAGGTACAACATTATGCGTTCGTTTTATATGTTTTGTTATGCTTTGAAGCATTACGGCACACATGAATCACCTTCATGTAAGATACTGCACATCTGTTATTACTACCCAGTCGAAACATGAGGTAAAAAAAAACAACAACAACAACAACAAAAACATAACAACATGTTTTTGCTTTTAATCTTTAATTTAGCAAGCCAAATGAACATGCTTCATAAAATAGCCAGAGTTTACTGTATTCCATGGGAACACAAGGACGTGAAAAAAAAAAAGAAAGAAAGGAAATATAATATCGGTAGGTCTACGGGAACCTCTTTTTTTTTTTCTTTTTTTTTTTACTTATATCATTATGGGCACAGTGTAATATTCATACCCGCAAATCATTGGTAAAATAAATGTTGTTGTTGTTGTTGTTGTTATTTTTTATGTGTGTGCACAATATAATTATTTATTGTTATTCAATTGTGATTTCCAATGCCGGATGTTAAAAATGTAAGATAGCTCAATGTGTTTTCTTTGATTTAGAGAAATTTATATGGCATTGCAATGTATTGTACCTTTCGGGCTACGGTTTTGCAAATTTTCCCTAAAGAAACAATTCTAGCAGTAATAATAGTGAATTCTGAATTTGTATACGCCTGCCTTGTTCATTACTTTTTTTCTTTTTTTACTCACGGCCACCATACACCCGATCGTGTATGATTTCCCACAATGCACTTCCCCCCAGACTTCCTTTTCAATAAGACTCTCCGTGACTAGGGTATGAGAGAAATGAAAATATGTTGTAAATCACTTAAAATCGGGGTTTTAAAGTAGGGATCACGAAAGCTAAGATCCGAAAACAGTAAATCTGAAACAAGATACAACTATTTAGGTACTTACGACAAAATGTAAATTGTGCACAATGTCATTTTTCCTTTGAGAATGTAATGCTTATACACCGGTTGATACCTAGTATCTTTGATGCAGCTGTGTTGTAACCTGTGTCGTGAGTTGTGTGTGTGGACGTGCGTGGTCTCTGCATCGAAATCACCAGAAGATGTCATCAATACGATGAAGTCTTTGCACAGGGGGTCTATAAGACCTTCAACATTACAATCACTCACAGTTACAGTTCCAAAGAGTAGTAGTCCTTATCCAAGATTAATGGTTTTAAGCTACATATTGTTTATTGGTTTACTTTGCTGTAAATTTAGCTGTCCACCCGGCACCCACCCCGTCGCTTGATCGCGATTGATGGCCTGTTCCTTACTGCTCTGCAACTCAAGTGCGGCTCGCTTGTGTAGGGCTTGTCTACAATAGTGTTACTAACGTTAGATCTAACGGTTTTAACTCTATTAAACGTTAAACTACAACTAATCTAGTATGGAAACAACCACACGCTGTAGGGCCTAAATCCATGCACTAATGTAGATCTATTCATTGTCATGTCAAGGAGCTTCACTGTCTACACACTGAAACTCGAGTCTCTCTTATCATATCGTGTGTATGAAACCTGCTCTGTGAGTCAGATGTAAGCGTAGCCATATCGACATGCAAATCACAATGACTATTTGAGATCTAGACAATCCTAGGTCTGATGTCGATTACCATTAAGTCGCCACTACCTAACGTCAATTACCGTATGGTTGCCACTTGTGTGTAATTCTTGTGCACGTCCGGCTGGCGAACTAATATCGGCACTGAATTAGTTCACCGCCCCTAGCCGGCCACATATTATTAGCGTGTGTGTTATACATACGCTTCAATGAAGGAGGCATTGTCGGTCACAGCGTTTGAAAATCTCCCTTAATCTGCCACCTGAAATCCATTCTAAATCAAAAACATCCTTGCATTAAAAATGGTTTTATCACCTGTTACATATGGTAAAATATATTTTGATTAAAATTATTTGTGTTTTTACGGAAGAAAAAGGTGAATTACGAATGTACATGTATTTTGAGAGTGATGAAAATCCGTCGCCTAACCTGATCTCCGATCGCGGCGCGCGTTACATGCGATGTGAATGTCTGGCGACCTTACCGTAATTGACGTTAAAAAGTCGCCAGACATTCACATTGCATGTAACGCATGCCGCAATCGGAGATCAGCTGGGGCGACGGATTTTCATCGCTCTCAAAAGACATCTCAGTCACCTTTTTCCTCCATAAAAACACAAATAATTGTAATCAAAATGTATTTTGCCATATGTAACAGGTGACGAAACCATTTTTATTGCGAGAATGTTGTTGATTTCGAATGGATTTCAGGTGGCAGATTAACAAAGTTTTTCAAACGCGATGATGCACAGTGCATCCTACATTGAAATGTGTGTATAAACACATGGCTAATTTTGATATGTGACGCGCTATGGGCGGCGAACTAATTCAGTGCCTATCGTTAGTTCGCCAATCCAGGAGTGCATAGGAAATACACACAAGTGGCGACTATACGGTAACTGACGTTAGAACTAATGTAGAGTCTATGTTTAATAGTTCATTCACAAGCGATTAAGATAACCTCATTTATCATTCCTTTTACAATACTTTACTTAGAGCTTCCAGCTATGCCCCCCCACCCTCCTCCTATCATTCTCATCGACCACATCGACCTCGTTTTTATTATTTTTTATGAGATGGATTTCAAGTTAGTTGATTTGGGGACTAGTGATTAATTAGCATTAGAGGATCAATCATAACATTACTACGGAGACTGTTATTAATAGTAAATCGTACATCAAACTTCGGCTGCTAGCAAGCCCAGCCCTGTCCCTGCACGCAATATGTATGATGGAAACGTGCATTTTTATAAAGAGCGTGAACATCGCCAAAAGTACTTGTATACGTGTAAAAGTACGCACAGGGTAAAATAATAGTAGCGCTAAGAGTGTGAACATCGCCATAAAAGTACATACGTGTAAAAGTACGCACAGGGTAATGGTAGCACTATCATCAAGATGTACTCGGATTATGGGCAACTTGCTTTAATAGTAATAACTCTTACTCAATGATGTAAATTATAAATTATTGATTTCAAATCCATCTTCTCAAACAAAACTGGTGATGAGAATAGATTTTAGATTGAAAACCATAGTAAGAATGTTATATCGACTAGAAATTGTAGAATGTGAGAAAAATGAAGTAATTTGTTCGTGATGGCAGTGTGTGAGTCTGTGATATAGGCTGCTATACATTTCGTATTGATGTGGTTGTAACCAGGTATTCTAAAACACACTCTTCTTGTAGCTGTGGATCTGGAGTCTAGTAATATTATTCATGTATCCAGCCACTTTAATGTTATTTAGTCGGTTTAGGCCATGGATACAACCACATGCATCTGTGCATGAATGGTAAAAGTACATGTGTGTGGATGTATACTAATAGCCCTGCTACGTGTTGGATGACATCTGTATACACGACCATTCACACAGCTCTTCTGTGTTTAAATTACCATTCCCTGCCTCTTCTCTGGCTTTTCGAACTTCCTGGGCCCTATTTCATAAAACTTGATATCAATGACAAGTTATCATAGTTGTGACAAGCTACTGAAATCCTTGCATCTGATTGGCTGAGAGCAAATTTGTCATAGATATGTGGCAGTTGTCACTGATAAGTTTTATAAAACGGGGACCAGGTCTAATCACACAACTTAGCTCTTTTTTTATTTGCTTGTGAGTCAGATGTGCACAAATTTTACACACAAACTTACTCTACTGTACCCATAGGAAAGAAATCAGCCTGCCGCATACTGCTGCGGATGCCTTGCCGCAGATCTGCCGCAGATAGGCATCATTCTCACATGCAAATTAGCTGCTGCCGCAGACTGTTAATGATGAATATTCATATAAGTACGATTTCAGGAAGAGCTTGTGGTAGATCTGCGGCAAGATTTCTACAGGTATGCAGTATAAGTAAGCGGCATTAAGGCTGGGGCAAGTCAGCGGCAAGTCTGCAGCAGACGCCTATTAAATATGGATATATAAAGATGGACAGGAAATGAATCTGGCACGCATAGTATTGAAAAGCTTTGTCCATGTTTTGAAAGTCAATGGTTCAGTCTACTGTACAACTCGGTTTTCAGGTAATGTACTAAAATTGTCCTGTCTATTTTTCTCCCCTTCTACCTCAGAAACAGCCATGGGGAAGTTCATGAAGTCGGGCCGTGTGGTCCTCGTCCTCTCCGGGCGCTATGCTGGACGCAAGGCAGTCATTGTAAAAGTGAGTACACCCCCACATGACAGCATTTGTACATTCCCCATGGAAGATGTGTATGAACTAATGAGCTTGTTTCCACCATTGAAGTGAGAAAAGAGGCCATGTGAGTGAATGGGTGAAAATCAATTTCTGAGTGTTCTCGGGGCAGTACTAAATCACTGTATTTTTTTCTCACCTCCCCAAGTAGAATCTTGGCATGTTTGGAAGGTGCTCCATTCATGTGCTTGTAACAGACAAATGACCCTTTAGTTTACTTGCTAAGCAATGAATTTAGATTGTCCTTGGCAAGCAGGCAAGTGGTACATCCACCGTGGATCAAAAATAACTGTCAACTTTAATGGAACAAAATATGCATTACAAAACCGCATGCTTTTTACATATGGTCAGCAGGCAACAGTGCTGTTTTAGTATTAAAGCATGTACACAGTGCTTACCAGCAAATATGCAGTAAGAGTTTTTCTTTTGCTGGTTGTATGCTTTGCCATTCCTAATGAATGAAGCTTTTTGATCAGTGCTACATAATTGTATGTGAAGGAGCAATCATTGTTATCTTCTGGCGTATCTCAGGTTTCCTTCTTTTTTTTTTTTTTCATAAAAGTATGCAGAGCTGTTTAATACAATTTTGTTGGATTCTGGTTAAACATTGCTTGCTGTATAGCATAAACATTATGTCAGTGGTTGGAATGTGGGTACATTGCCACTAATTATGCCATACTTTTTGTTGCCCATTGTCAACTCTGATGTAAGTGGTTGATGATTATGCAGGTGAAAGTTATTTATTTTTTTTGTTTGGTGACAATTTTCTTCCCTTGTTACAGAATCACGATGACGGCAGCTCCGACAGGCCGTACAGCCACGCCCTGGTGGCTGGCATCGACCGCTACCCACGCAAAGTGACCAAGGGAATGAGCAAGAAGAAGGTCAAGAGGAGGTCACGCATCAAGACCTTCATCAAGCTGTTCAACTACAACCATCTCATGCCGACCAGGTAATCAGTCTTTGTAAATTGTGAGGAAGAGAAGAACAGAGTCGGCCCATGGTTTCTCAATTCTGCAAACTCCTTGATATACATGTAAACATGGATTTGCCGCGAGTACTGGTACTTAGGCAAACGAAAACCAACATTATCCAGTCAGTTTGCAACAGTTTCCAAAGCTGAAAGCTAGTAATAAGAAGGAAGTATATTTTGCAGTGGGTTCTTTATACCGAGTTGACTGATCTTCAGTCACAAAATGAACAACTTGTTAAAATATTGCCTTCTTTAACACATTTTGGTTGTTTGCATAATACTGGTACGTAGTGTTGTAATAATATATAAGGTGGGAAATTGCTTCTGCTTCTTCTTTAGGGTAATTCTTATTTCTCAGTCAAATTCAGTTACTCGCAAAGTTGTTCTGTAAATCACGCTTTGTCAAATTATACTTGAAAAAGTATGTGGCATGTCAGTACGTTTTTTTTTTTTTGGGGGGGGGGTTGTCTGTGTATCGAGGGCAAGTTAGAAGACCCATTTAACACTGCCTATTCTATGTAAAAGCTGAACACAAAACTGATCATACCAATGGTGTTTCAGACTAGCCAAACATGAAGCCCACTTGGGGTCTACAGAGGCTGTGACTGAATACTCTTCTGCAGGTTGTAGAGAAAATGATGTCTGTGAACAAAGTGTCATCACATGGCATTGCTGAGTGTGATGTATGCGGGAATGCCAACTGTGTAAACAGCATTGCAGCATTCTGAGAGCTGAAAAGCCATATTTTTTGGTGGAAAAACAGTATTTGATACTTTTCCTGCAGAAGATATGTGCAGTGTAGTAACGAAATTTTGGAAAACCAGTATCTGCCATAAAAACGTGCAGTATTTTTGGCAAAATAGAAGTACAAAATACGATACTTCAACAATTGATATCTCTGTTTATGCCACTGGAAGTTTGAAATCGGAAGTGCAGTGATGTTGTACAAGTGAACGTTGTTATTACATGGACTAAAAAAACATTATTATAAAGCAAGGTATTTTCGCATCTTGAAATATTTGCAAATTTTCACTGGCATCAATGCATATAGTGTAGACAAGAACTTATGTGTGAAGTTTAATCTTGTAATCTTGGCTCTCGCAAAATTAGCAAAATTGAAATGCACATGAACATTCCTCATTTTACAGTACCTTGTAACGTCGGGTTGCTTACTATATCAGGATGCCGAAAATGGAGAAAAATTAAAGTAGGGACTTGCAGAATCGCCTTCCGACCTCTTGATAACAAGGTTCAGTTGTGCCTTAAACATGTCAGTGACAGTGTTCTTGCCTCTTTATGTATGTTGTGTTGTGAGTCACTGATTTTCTGATCCATTGCTCGGCCAGGTACTCCGTGGATGTGGTCATTGACAAGCAGGTGGTGAACAAGGAATCTTTCAAGGATCCTACCCTCAAGCGCAAGGCAAAGAGGGAAGTCAAGACCAAGTTCATCGAGAGGTAAAGCTTTATTAGATGTTTGTTTCTGTGTCTCTTTCCAAATAAAATGCTAGTGTACTAGAAAAAAATTTGCTGAAAATAGCAATTGAATTCAAACTTGGATCAAAAACAGGAACATACAGTCAACCTTGCGTAAGTTGAATCTATGTGGACTGATGAAATAGCTTCGACTTAGAGAAAATTTGACTTATGAGGGATTAAAATCAATAGAATATAAAGAGAAGACGACTTGAAAAGGCCTTCGACTTTGGCAATTATTCACTTATGCGAGGTCGACTTAAGCAAGGTTGACTGTATTATAAAATGTACTAATATATTTAATTGGCACTTTGACACAAACACATGCATTGACACTCACAGAGAAAGAATTATTGACAATGTAGCTATACTGGCACCTGCATGTGAAGTTGCTCAAACTGTAACAGTCTTGACGCAGTGCACTCTCATTATAACCATCACAGTTCAGACAGAATTCTTGGTGCATGTACAACAAAGTAAAAGTTCATCTCCTAGATTTATCATCCATTGTATCTTTATATACGTTTACTGTTTTGCTATAACAAAGTTTTGATAAAACAAAGAAAACTGTGGCATGTCCTGAGAATCTTGCAGTAGCAATGTTTGCTTTGTGATTGCTCATTTTAACTCCATTCAGCACTTATTGCAGGATTATTTCTCTCTGCCATTGCTCCCGGCACTCCTTGTCAAGACTATTCACCTCAGTTTGATATGAATTGAGAATATGCTTATAAATTGATATGAATGATTAAGGCACAACATGCTGCACAAGGGAAACTATAGCGAAGATCAGTAACGAAGCATTTTCTCTCAAATGCATTAAACAAAACATAAATGATACTAAGTAAGTTCATTGCGCTGTAATTATGAAATCCGTACATGTTGCTCACACAAAAATTTTGTTTTATTCAGATCTCATGCTGCCCCCTCTCTGCCCCCTCCCCCTTAAATCTCTGACTGTAATCAATATGTCATCATTGCAATAGAACTCTCATATGCAGAGTGACATTCACAGTATGAGATCAACTCTTACTACAAATTTGAAAAAAACAAACAACAAGTGGCATAAAAAATTTAGACTTTTCCGTGTACTACAAAGGCTTGCTTTTTTATGTTACTTTTTATGCTAACATGCTTGGAGTTTTCTAACTTTATACTACACATGGTTTCGTATTTTAATGTTTATCTTCCTGTCTGTTCTTTGTGTGTAACATTTATGCAGGTACAAGACTGGCAAGAACAAGTGGTTTTTCCAGAAGCTGAGGTTCTAAGAACTGGACCGGTGACTGCCCCCATTCTTACCCCCAGAGAGACTCTGTACATTTGTGAAGGACTAATGATCACACACACATCCCCAAAACATGCAACGTTTTACCAAGGCCTGCAATAAAATGTGAAATCTGGTACTGATCTACCAACCCAAATTCAGGTGTTCCTGTGTGGCTTTGTAACGGAGTGCAGTGTTGTTTCGTGGGGCCGGACAATGTGGAATGTTGATTTGATGCTTCTGGTTGTCAAATTGTGACCATTTTGTGTTCTCATCTTGTCTTACATTGGTGCAGTAGACCTAACCTGACCCCACCCCACCCCCCCCCCCCCAAGAAAAAATGAAAAAAAAAAAAAAATTCATTGTCTCCTGTTGGAGAAGAAGATACCTCAAAGAAGTTATTTACCTTGATGAATTTGTAGAGCTTTAATTTAAATATCTAGAAATTCATTGGTATCTTATGATAATGGATATAAGTGCATATACAGTGTACTTGAATAAATCTAAGTGTTAAAAAAAAAAGCTCTGTTTATCGCCCCATGCACCCCAAACCTGCAACTTGAATAATATGAGGTGTGCTTATGTTTCAGAAATTAGATGAGTAAAACACAAAGTTAAGTTCCAGGGTTGGGTTTTCTTTTTACTTCTATGAAAATGTCTTCCAGTAGTGAATGTCGCAAAGAGTAATTACATGTACAAAAAATAGGGGGGGGGGGAAGAACAAGAACAGAGCCCAAGTGATACAACCATTAATGCCCAAACTAATTACGTACACCATTGCTGGGGAAAAAAAATACTGTGGTGTGCTCAATTGTTTTTAAGCTGACAACTTGACGGTACTCTAGACAGTGTGTACATGTATCTGTGTAATAGGGATTGATCAGTCCTGGCTGCAGGTGATGACAGTTTTAACCACTCGTGGTTTTGACAACTTCAGAGGTATGTACAGAATATGAGCTGTGGAAGATGTGAAGACCAAAACTGAATGTTTGATGTCCTGGGTCTTGCCTCTTGGACGAAAAAGAGAGAAAAGAGAGGAAACTCGGAGAAAAGAGGGGAAAATATAAGTACACTGTACTGTAGAAGTGGATATTTTCACACAAGTAATTTCCTTTTGTGCTCGACAGAGTGAGATGAATTTTGCATGTTTGTAATTCCGCAGAATCAAGACATTACGTAGTGGTGATATATATAGCAGGCAAAAATATTTGCATGCTTTTTTTCGCGCTACCTTTGTCGTGCAACTTGGTGGCTGAATCAAGACATTACATAGTGGTGATAAAAAAAGCAGGCAAAAATATTTGTGTACTTTTATTTTCACGCTACCTTTGTCGCGTAACTTGGTGCAAAATGTGTGAAAATTTCCACTTTTAAAGTGCATGTATTGTAAGATGAAATGGAACAAGTAGAAAGAGGCAGGCTGATGGACAGGTGGAAGTTATGGACCAAGTTCGTTTCTATGGTAGCCTTGTGAATGCGCAATTTGTTTGTGTGTGTGTGTTGTGTGTGTGCATGTTGGGCATGAAATCACTGACTACAAGAAAGGTACCTACTACAGGGCTACTTAAGTCTTCCTGACTGTAAGAGGCTTCCTGAAATTGTCCATAAATATACAGTATGTCCCCAAAAAAATCACAATCAGATTTCAGCATTGATAACTTTCAACATTATTAAACTGAATGATATTTCAGGGTCTAGAATATAACATCTTACATATATTTTGCAGAAAACCCCATTAAATTTGGTTAGGTAGTCACAGAGAAATGTGGATTATTGTAAAGCATGTCATTGGTCTGTTTCTTCAAGGTTAAGCACTTGGATGCTCTTGGAACTGCATATTGATGTGTGAACACAATGGCAGAACTTGGACGGCAATGGCAGAACTTGGAGGGAAGGGATTCCTGACATGCTCTACAAAGATCCTCATTTATCTTTGACCACTGAAGCAAATTGAATGGGGTTTTATAGGTAATAAGTTCTAGTTTCATACCCTGAAATTGTATCTGGATTGATTCACTATTTTTAAAATTATTGTTGCGGAGGGCATCGTTGTACTTTTATTATTATTATTATTATGATTTTTTTTTTTTTTTTTTTTTTTGGGGGGGGGGGGGATACGGTACATGATGTATGTAGCGTCCAGATACAAGAAAAATGATAGAAAAGTCTCCCTGTTCTATGAATTATTTTGCACTCTGAGATGCATTGCATGTTCAGTGTATTACATAATTACTAGTATGTACTGTATCTCTTTCATTGCTCTTCAGAATCTCATTTGATGGGTGAGTGTTTGCACCCCTGATTTTTTATTTTTATTTTTTTTTTTTGGGGGGGGGAGAGTTTGTAGAGCAAAAAACAAAACAAAACCAACTTTCTGAATTTGGAAGCATAGGGGTATCATTTGCTTGTTTGGGTTTTTTTCACATGTTTTTTTCACATGAATAGCCATAACCCCCAAGTCAGGCAAGGAACGATCTCACTACATCTCAGTTCTCCCATTGATGGCTGCGTAAAGATACTCGTGGTATAAAATCGTTATTTTTGTAATTTCAGTGAACATACCCATTCCCCCCCCCCCCCCTCTTTACAGGGTCATCACCCCCAAGTCGTTGCTAACTTGGAACAACCATGTCATAGGAAGAAAGGTAGTAAATTGTATGAAATCTTTTAAATCCAAGGAAACTGGAAACGTGTGAGGATATGACATCATCCCAGTAACTGTTTACGACTCCCATCGATGCCACTCTGCTGGAAAAACATAAAATCTGTATGGAGTTTGACGACTACCTCACAGACAAAACAATTATATATCGGTCAACTTGAACATGCTGTAGCTTTCTGCGTACAATAGTAAAAAAAAAAAACAACAACAAGAAACAACAAAAACACGAGAACAACAGGAAAGAAAGAAAAGGAGGACGTATGGGGGCGCTCTTCACTTCTCCAACACAGTGCCGTATTAATCATGACACTGCTGCAACAATCATTTACATTTCGGAGGAACCTCAGTCTGCCGGAAAAACATAAAATCTGTATGGAGTTTGATGACTACCTCACAGACAAAATGCTTACATATCGATCAATACAACTTGAGCATGCTGTAGCTTTCTGCGTCGGATAGTTATTAAAAAAAATAATAATAATAATAAAAAAAAGGAAAGAAATAAAAGAGAAGACCTGTGGGGGCGCTCTTCACTTCTCCTGCACAGTGCGGTATAATCATGGAGCTACTAAGTAGCTCCATGATAAAACCATGCACAATCAGACCTACTATAGAGTATTAAAGTGAGTGAGTGAGTGAGTGAATAAATGAATGAACGGATACATGGATTAATGAATGACGGTCGAATTAAGGAATGAAGGAAGGAAGGTGAAGCGAAGAGAGTAAAGATCAAAAGTAAAGACAAAAAACTATAAGCATAATAACGTTACGGGAAAGAATAAGAAAAATGATATTGTTTAATCTGCCAAAGGGTGGGCTTGCATTATGTCATTTTGTTTCGTGTTGTCTGCGCGTGATTCTTCGATAGACACCAGCTCTGAGACGTCGTCGCAACACCGCCGCATGCAGGATCCAGCTGGATACAATGGCGGATCGGGGGAAGGGGGCCTACCGCACGCGCGTCCCCTTTAATTTTTCTTAAAACAAAAGAAATAAAAAGAAAAGAGAATGAAAAAAAAACCCTCTAATTTTCGATTTTCTTTTTTTTTTTTCACCGGAAACGGCACGGGAGCACTCCTGTTTTTTGTTTGTGTGTGGGTTTTTTTTTTTTTTTTTTTATCAATTTATTATTATTTTTCTTTCTTTTTTTTTTGTCAGCTGATTAAACCCAGAAGTGACACCGGAAATATTTTTTGCGCTCCCGATTCCTGGATCCGCCCCTGGGATACACCCGCGCAAATGATGCTCGCAGCGTGCTTGTGCGCGCTCGGAGTTCTATCATCGAACGTCGTCGATTCGTGACTGTTCCTCACTCCTAAGTTGGGATGGGGCTAAATTTGGCGTGAACCTCACTTGGTGCGGTGGTGGAGCACAGCGGCTCGGTGACGCTGATTCCAAAAGTTCTTTCCGTGTCGTGTACAGGAGAAATTCTCACCACTTCTAATATTAATAGTTACTACATCGAAAGTGCGCAATTCCACACACTGATATTGATGTACCTGCATGGAAACAAACGATAAGGAACTTGTGTTACTCTTTCACATTGAGCTTGACAGATTATCATGGTTTGTTTTTTTGTCGTTTTTTTGTGTGTGTTTTTTCTTTTCTTTTCTTTTCTAAGCGTCTCACGATTATCGCTGGAGTGGAAATATTGGGTCGGGTGAGATTTTTGCCAACACACATGTGTCTGTCTCAGCAATTTGAACATGTCACAGGAGTCCACGGCTATCAACGAAACTGAGCTGGTTTCAGCTTCATTTGATCACGCAATATGCGAGTATGCAATGGGTCAAAGAACAGGGTCAAGTTTCCGCTTCCATTCGCTTACATGTGCACAATGTTTTGGAGCGTGAAAAGAGAAAAGCAACAACCTCCACCCCTCGCCTTGTTCGGTGAAGGACTCCGTAGCAGCCCACTTTCGTATTCGTGTCCTTGGTGCACGCGATACCAAGGGGCATGATTAATCATCCCATATACCTTTTGCTCGTTCGTACAATAAGCTGTAGCTCATCTCGCGGTACAACCTCAATGTGAGTCGTCTGCACGTGGATATGATCATTAAAGACACGGTACATCATACCAAGGAGGGGAGAGATTAACGATATTAAAAGGTCACCTGTTTGTTGCTGAAGAAGGTTGCCTAGTATCAGTAGTACTTCCTTGGTTGGACGTGCTTTCTCGAACTTGTTTCCAGTCTCACGTTTACCATCATGCCTCGGATATACTTCACTGTCGTTGTCTCCGGAACCGCCTGGTTCTCCCTAGCGTTCCTTCTCTTCCTCATTCACCACGAGAGCAGGGATGTTTTGCGCACCGTGCAGCAGGGAATCGTGGCTGACGTGCCCGTGAATTCCGGGCAGGTCCACGATGGTGGTGGTGGTGGTGGAGGCCATCATCATTTTCACGCTCATCCATCGGAGGGTAACGGGAGAAGGAGCAACGCCCATTCTAGGGAGGAGAAGGACCTGGACCCGATCTTGGGCCAGATTGACAAGGACATTCCTCGCTTTGGTCCCGGCGAAGGAGGGCAGCCGGTATTGTTGTCCGGAGAGGCCTTGGGGCGGGCGAAACTCACCCGACACTTGCACAATTACAATCTCGTCGTGAGCGATAAGATTTCAGTGGAGCGAAGCGTGCTGGATACCAGAAATCAAAGGTGTGGATGTATAAACAAATGATATAATGTATGTCCTCTATGTAAAGAAGTTTGAGTGAGTGGATAACGGTGTATGATCAATGACCATGTGGATGCATGTATGGTGGTCATGGACATACAACATGATGATGGTGTTGACGATGATGTCGTGGTCATTGAATGCATCATGGCGCAATTGTCTTCATAATACATCACCACCATCATGATCGACATTGTAATGATTAAAGTGAGAATACAAACTTGTGATCATAATGATATCAATGTGACGCCATTATGCCTTGAGTATAATATACTCAAGTCATGGAGTACTTAATCGATAATGGACCAGGTATACCTGGTACACTAACGATTCTGGTGGCAATATGCTGACGATTAATCATGATGGTGGGAAGTAAGGACATCAATGTATATGCTGCTGCTGCTGCTATATTGATGATGATGACGATGATGATGATGATGAAAGTTTCATGACGATGAAGTATATCGTGTGTGAAGTCTGACCCTGGACATGATTTCTGTTCCTGAGAGTTCTGGCCTGACGTCAATAATGACAACGACAATGACGAAGGTATGTAAATGTGTTAATGATGATTATACTAAGAAGAAAGGTGCGTCAAAGGTAATATGCAGGGATGGTATAGTTTTGGTTAAGATGGAGCTGCAGGTTTCCAACTTTTTTTTTTGTGAGATAATGAGAAATCTCATGAAAACCAAGAACAACATTCAATTCCAAGAGGTATAGTTAAAGTTTATTTGATGAAAATTGGTTTTGAAATGGCCTAGATATCCGGAAACAAAAGCGGTTCTAATAAAAGGTTGGACCCACCTTTTATTAGAACCACTTTGTTTTACTTTGCTTTTCTTTTAATATCGTAGCCATTTCAAAGCCGATTTTCGTCATATGAACTTTGAATTCCTCTTATATGCTCTTCCATATATTTCATAAGATGTTTCTATTTATCTCACAAAAAGTCAAAATCTGAATTTCCCACCCTCAACCAACTGAACTGAACTAAAGTGAGCCAAAACAATACCATCCTTTTAACAATAATGCTAATAAGTGCAGCGACTACAGATTAAAAGGCAAACATTTTGGCGGTGAAATTTGGGATAATGACTGTGAATGTGGTACTGACGGCGAAGACTGCTATGGTTGGGATAACATGTCGACGCAGGTGGTAATGATGATAATACCTCAAACAGGGTGATGTGTTTATTGTAGATATCATTTCGATAGGGTCATAAAATAATGACAGTGGTTTCTGTGGTTAAAGCTATTCTGTTCACCATCAATTATTAGTCACCGTTGAATTTCTTCTGACTGCGAAATTGAGTCACAAGGTCGTTTGTTGCAGGATGTCAAAGTGTGGCGCCTCTTGTAACTTGCCATAGGAAAAGAATCACCCGAAGACTGAATACTTAAATGCATGATATCATTTGAATGATTTTAACATCATGAAACAGAAGGAACGAGTAAAAATGAATGGAAGCTTAAGCGAAAGAGACAGATAGAAAGGAGTTAGACTGTGACTTGCTGCATGGGGTATCATTGCCGTTATAGTGTACAATCGTCATTCTTCTGATAGGGAGTATATAAGAAAGACAAGGGATATGAAATGGAATGTACAATAAATGTTGTAAGTTTGAATTAAAGAAAAAAATCCGCCATTACTTTAAGATTTGCTTTGATTTTCACATCACCAGAGTGAGAGGAGCAGATGTGACTCATTAATTTATCAGAAATACGAAATCAGAATCAATGACACCAAATGTTGAGTTTCCTGGTTCAAATCTACTGCTAGCAGTGGCTTTACCCAAACATAGGCGAATAATTTGTAATCAAAGCCATATGACGCATTTTTATTTTACGGTTTTGTTTAGTTTCTTTGTAAAATAACTCCAAACTCAACTCAAGAAGAAGGCATCTAATTTTTATATAGACACACAAAAACAAATATTTGGTGTGAGACGGCATTGGTACGTGGCCAAGAAGTATATTCCAGTGTGTCTATATGCAGTCCTATACGTATATAGAACACCACATCAGATGAACTATATAGAGGTGTTCAAACGGTATCCAATTTTCTCATCGGCCTATATACTCCAGTAGCTGAGTCAGAGACTTCCGGTGTTCAGGTACCCGCAGGTACCCCTCCCCACCTTCAAGTGCTGTACAAGTATAGCTTTAATTTACAAGTATAGCTTTAATTTGCGAGTATCTGTTCGTATATTTCGTCCTGCTTCCATCAAAGTTTACTAGAAAGGGTGGTAATGGAAGTATTGATATCACCCACATGGACTTGTCATGAAGCAACTCCCCCTTTCAACGATGCCTATGCATTAGCTGTAATAATAGCACCTTATTTCAGACGATGACGACGAATTTAGGTACATTGAACCTCTCTCTGACCTTCAGACCACTGTGTATACTGTGGCGAAGCAATAATATAAATGCGCCTACAAAATCATTATCGTTTCCGAGATTTATAGAGAATCCTGTCATTGCTATAACTATGCTCTCGTTTGCCATATTAAACAGGAAATTACTTTCTAGGTTTAGCAAGTACGTATGGAATTTATGATACGAAGCACGACTATAGTCGGCGTTCTTATACGCTCATCACTTTTATAATTTTATACTCTCTATTATACCTTACTTTGAGCACTTACAGGAATATGCTCACGACTGTCAATCAGATAGCGTTGGATTATTCATGCGTGAGTAGCTCGAACGTCGTCTATCATCTTCATCCTCCATGTCCTCTCAGGTTTTTTGTTTGTTTGTTTTAATTTGTTTTCCACCTTACTGATGCGACACGCTCAAAAACCACTCTAGACATTCAGTAGTCTCGGTGTCCAATGAGTCGACTAATTGTTAAGTTGAGTGAGACGAAGACACAACAGTTGCCATCGTTCGCTGGCACCCAATCGCACAGTTGTCATGGCAACTTGGAAGTGGTTTATTGAGGTGAAGTTCGTGCCAACCTCTCAACAAGGTCGGCATGGTTGATGGGACTCCTGTCCGGATATAGGTCCTAGACTATCTGCTATGGTGACATCCAAAAATTGCTGTTCGCCTCCCAACATCATTGCAGGAGTTTTTGTATAGTTTTACGTAGTCCCTGCTGTACTGAACGGGAGCAGCGAACTACATTCTGGACAGATTATGGATAACTCGAGTTTTGTTTTAACTGTTAAGATACGTTTTAATTACAGAATAGATAATTTGTGGTGGAAAAAGAAGTCACTTCATTTTCAGTTATAGGAAACCAAAACCTAAAGAGAAATGTGGATTGAGTGAACGCAGAAATATTAGTTAAACACATCAGCGAAAGTTTGAGGGAAATCGGACAATCGATGCAAAAGTTATGAATTTTTAAAGTTTTGGTGTTGGAACCGCTGGATGAGGAGACTGCTAGAGGTTATGACGTAGGTGATGTGGACGACAATATAAAGAAATGTAAAGAGAACCCCCCCCCCCCCCCCAAAAAAAAAAAAAAAAAAAAAAATCAATTTTTCATGAAAATTACACATTCCATCAATTTGATACTTCCCCATTATGTTAAGAGTAGATTATTCCCCCTGCTTTCTGAAAGCGGTTAGCCAAGTGTTCTTTCATTTTGGAAAAGTGAATTTTTAATGCTGTAATTATAGAAAATAAACTCACATTATCAATGCTTGATTAAACATTTTGCAGAGAAACCTCAACGTGTTTGAAGATTTTACCTTAAAATGAGCGAAAAAGAAGAAGGGGGGGGGGGGGTCGTAAACCGCAAATGTAGTGTCTGCCATAGCAAATAGGTTAACATCATGATCATGTTATCGGAAATAGACCGGCAAGCAATAATGTCATCCAGGCTGATCTTCGCCTTCCGTTTTATATATTAAACGACCTCTTTCTTCGCCCTAAATAAGTCTGAAACTTGCATGGTGTACATAATGAATGGAAAAGGTGCTATCCGCCCACGCCTGTATTCTGACAATGCCCACTGTTGTTGGATTTTTCTATTTCTGCAACCCGCAATCCTTTCGGTGATTTTTATCACATTTCTGTTCGGAGACGTTGTTAAAACGTAAATAAGCCAGATGAGAAGTCAAGGTTTTTGAGTTCTGGGAGAGTTTTCACCGTTTTCTACTTCTTGTATACCTAGCCAACGCACCAAGTATAGGCGTCAGATACATCTGTTGTGGATACTCACGGCCTTCAGACCAGAAATAGAATGGCTTTAATTAAGTGAATTGTAAATGTTAGCTTCGATGAATGCATATAAAACATTGGAGACACAGCAAAAATAACAACAGAGGACCAAATGCGATATGAATGAGATTAGGTAATCATAAACAACCATAACAACAAAACTGTTAGCGAGACTAGTGCTGAAAAAAAAAGAAGATCGCGATAACTTCGATTTAGTTGTATGACTGATCTTCTATAGCTGTAAATGATGTTTACGATGAATTGCGATACTCAGATGTTAAAATCAATGTTTAATGATAACATGTTCTTCTTTCCCTCTTCGATTCTTTATCCCTGTCTCTCTGTCTGTCTCTCTGTCTGTCTGTCTGTCTGTCTGTCTGTCTGTCTATCTGTCTGTCTGTCTGTCTGTCCCCACATCCATCTTCTCTAAACTGTAGATGCCAGGACATCACGTACAAGTTCTCCAACTTGCCCAGTGCCACAGTGATCATCGCGTTCCACAACGAGGCGTGGTCGACGCTCATGAGAACCGTGCACAGCGTGATCAATCGCACTCCCCGGGACGTTCTCAAGGAGGTGATACTGGTCAACGACGCCAGCGATGACGGTAAGACATCGTTGAGGGCTTCGTTACCGGCTGCGTTAAATAGGATGAAACTATAAATCTGTATACCGTATAAAATCATCGTTGTCTGACCATAACGGATCACTTTTCAAGGATATGTCTCTATAACCTCTATGACCAATTGCTTGTGATGTTCTAGAGAACATATTACAGTTCCTCATCTAATATTATAGTTTCATCTACCTTTATTGTTTCATTATGACTGGAATCCTTAATGTCGCGCAAAATGAAATATGCATATAGATAAATGTCTGAAAAAAGAACTTCTGGTAACCAAAGTAACAGTAAAACAATACACAATCGGCCTAAAAGATGCAACCAATAATGAAGAATGAGCTTAAATCTGGACACAAAAAGAACAAAAACAGACCTGAGCAAACATCATAGAAAGCTCAACTTTAACCCCTAATCTTACGAGGGTCCCGTTGCCCTTCTTCAAATTCCTCTGTTGCGTAAACAACGGCTACAAAGTGAATGTATTTAAAGAAGGAAAGTATAATTATGACCTGTTTATGAAAAAGATATTTGTGCTTGTGCGGTGATTTTTGTAGACGTTTTGTGACTTTTTTTTCTTGTGACTGTCTCAAACTATCTCTGTAAGGTGCTTACATGCTCATAATGATTTGCAATGATTATTGTAAAGTATATGACACCGATGTTCATAATATATCATTTGTGCGATCCATTCCGATGTATCACGAAGATTCGCAAGATAGTATGTTTCCATGATAATAACATTCTTACATATCGTCTATTTTTATATCACTTTTACTACTGTTTCACTTGTATCAGTTCACTCCCGATGTTCAATCATGTTAAAATAAGCGGACGTCACGCTTTGACTAACTGCTTTACTGGTCTTCGGACGGAGATTGTATTCAGTATCCAACAAGTGATGCGTTTCTTTCTTTCGTGGCATGTTATCTTCATATCGCACACATGTCTAGACCTTTATGTTCTTATACTTATAGTATTTCCTTATAGCATTCCTGGAGATTAAGTTCTCTGGTCTGCAAAATGCATTCAGCCCAAAAGTTTGAGCTCCATATGCACGCGCAGCTGCCGAAGGAATTTGCAAGGTGAAGAGTTCAAAAAATTCCTTGGCAAAACACTTCCTAGCTCTGCATCCGTATCCGTTCTATGTATGTATTTATGATACTGTACATACTCGATATTGTGTCTTTGGAGTCCAGCATTGCTCACCATTGCACTTGAGGGCCCTGGAAGTTCTGTAGGGCTCTTAGATGACTCCATCAGGTGCCATTGTATAGCCCTTTTTATCATTTGTCCACATGGAATGAGCTTTAAACCAGAGACACAAATCTTTATCCCTTCTCAGCACGTTTGACTCACTTTGGCAAATAACCAATCTTTTGCCTGTCATCAGTTTGTGGCATGATGATGCTCAGAATGTTGCGTTTTGAAAGGATGTTGAGCAAAAGTTTTAACATGTTGCTTGGTGGGAGATGTTAATCCCCCGAATGGAACATTATACCCCGTGTGTGCGTGTGCGTGTTTGTTTGTTTGTGTGTGTGTGTGTGTGTGTGTTTCTGTTTGTGTACATTACATTGTGTACATGCTTCTCAAAGTATAATAATGAATGAAGTTCATTTTGCTTGAAGTTTATTCAATTTTTAGTGAACTTATATTTTCTGTTTATATAGTCTTCAACGAAATCCCGAACAATGTGATTTTCATGACGGTGATAGTTCCTCTCAGCATGAGTTTACTTGAGTCATAAAATATACTGATATAATTGAAATAAATATGAAGTTGATTTATTCAAGAACATGTACAAAGAATTCAGACAATAATGATGTGGGCAAACAACGAGCGTTTATGTAAATGAAAATCAGCATGGAACATGTCATGGAAAAGCAAATGCAGTGGTCTACCGTACTTTGTATTTAGGGCCTAAATGTTTTATTGAAATTGTCTAATTTAATTTTTCTCAGAAATCCTGTTTTACCAACAGTACGTCCATTCGCAGAGTAGGCATATACTAAGTATACGAAATAACGGAGAGGGCTTGGGAAGCTATTAAAGGAATCAGGGATAAAAAAAAAAATGAGACAAAAGTAAAGTTGGACACGGAGGGAGATTGAGGTCATGTTGTGCATGTGGCAAACATGAGAGTCATGTTGTTGTTGTTGTTGTTTTTTTTCTCCTTTTTCTTTTACTGAGCTTGTCTAGAATGCATTCATAGAACGAAACAAAAGGAACCTTCGGACAGAGAGGGAGAGGTCATATAGAGGGAGAGAGCGGGAGAAGAAGATATACATTCGTGAGTCTGGAGGTCATGGATGATTACATTCATGTGTCTTCCAGGCGGAGAAGAGGGCTATGATAATTGACAAGCCGATGCGGCAAAGAGAGAGAGGGAGAGAGAGAGGGAGGGTGGAATTACGGCAAATTTAAGCGCCAAATTGAATTCGTACCATCCAGCCGGGTTTCCGCTGGGAGAAACATTTACGTCGGATTGGACGTTAACCCTTTTGCCCCTAAGAATCAGAGGGGCACGCCCTCTGGAAAAACCCCTGCTGGTTTTGTCGCGGTCTGTTTTCTCCTCTCTCGCTCTCTATCTATCTATCTATCTATCTATCTATCTATCTATCTATCTATCTATCTATCTATCTATCCAGCTCTCTATCTATCTATCCAGCTATCTATCTCTCTCTCTCTCTCTCTCTATCTATCTATCTATCTATCTATCTATCTATCTATCTATCTATCTATCTATCTATCTATCTATCTATCTCTCTATCTCACTTTCTCTGTCGATTTTAGATCTATTTGTGTACCCGGTAAAATATATATATATACATACATATACATATTTAAGTTTCAGTCTATTTATATATTCTCTGTTTGTCCTTCTATATCTATCTATACCTGTTATCAAATTGTCTGTCTGTCTGTCTATGTATAATCTTTCCACTTATATCTGTCTGTGTGTTTACCTATCCATCTGTCTATATCTATTGGCCCATCTCTCACTATAATATGTCTATCTATCTATCTATCTATCTATCTATCTATCTATCTATCTATCTATCTATCTATTTGTCTACACTGGTTTCATCGAGACATCTTCTCTGTCCCTCGGGCTCCTTTTGATGATCTATCCAGACTTGTTTGTCGTTTTCAGTCTACCATCTTGCCTCTTCCCATGGCCTCTCTCAGGTCTACGCGTTCCCCTAATCGTTTCACTCTATAATTTCTCTCAGTCCTCTTCTCACGCACTCTTCTTTCTTTTCTTTGTTATATAGTTGTCCTTGTCCTTTGCTGTTGTATGTTTGGGTCGTTTTATTTCGAGAACGATAAGGTTGTCCTTGATTATTCGTCAGTATTTAAGGGGGAGGGTAGCAGAGGGACGTGAAGTTACACTTCATGAGTATTTTGATGACTTAAAGTTACTACGAGGGACAGTGGAAGGGCAACCTTCATTAAAGGATTCATTAATCTTTCTTCTAATGACAAAATACTCTCAAATCGCCTAACGGGTGGGACACTGACATAAATTTCAAGCCTAGGGAGTGTCTGTAAAAATTGGCGATGGACAAACGCTATTTATTACGGGGTATTTGTTTTTTGTTTTTTCTTTATAATCTGACAGTAATCTGAAATCGATTTGTTTCAAAAACAGTTGGTTTCTGTATACGGATCAGAACTTGATTAATCGACACCCTTCCCTCATCTTTAATGTTGTAGCTCCATGGTTGAAGAGATGGTGAGTGATTGCAATAAAACTTCATTACAAGGGGGGGGGGGGGGGTAGAGTGCACATTTTGGGTGATAAACCTGGTCCTTCTCCTATCGCACATTTTGCCCGTAAGCTGTCATGTACCTACACAATCATGCGATGATCTAACAATAATCACGTGGATTTCTTTTTAGAACTTGAGGTGTCATCTCGCTTTTTCGTTTGCAGACATCACGTGACAGTTATGGGTTTCTGCAATTATGTATCCCTAAACTTTTTCTTTAGAAGAGGCTGAATATCCCTTTTTTGTATCTATAATTCTCTCCTTATTTTTGCTTCCACATTTTGTAGAGTGATGGTGAACTTCGTACGATTCTTCTCTACTCAATCCTACGCAATACGTGACGGACAAGAAGGTATAGAGATAGGCTTATAGTCAACCTCGATTCCTTGACAATTCTGCTAATTAACATTTTCCGGTGATGATCCCGGTATGACGTCTAAACTTCCGGAGGGGAGTCGAGTTTCTTAGTGTTGTTTGGAATAATCTGCCTATAATAATGAATATTACCTGTTATTTCAGTACCTGCTATGTACGCGAAAGTGCTTCCCACACGTTCCGTCTCTCCCGACAGATTTCATTCGAAAGACATAAGAGAAGATTTGAAAGGTATCGTTTACCATTGGGGCAGTGATTAAAAAATGTTCGAGTTATCATATTTGATGCATATTATGTGTAGGTCAGCTGTATCACATAACATCCTACACTACCACATAAACGTTTCATAATAAAGCCTAAAATATAAGGATATATCACTATTTTTCTCACTAAACAATAACTGCAGAAACAATTTCATTATAACTATTGTTCACAGTTTGTATATTTAACAATACTTGACGTTGATTATACTGATTCAAACTTTAACATTGGTTGTTTCTATCCCTATTTTACATTTAAGAACTATTTTGAAGCACTAAAGCTGGGTTTTTGTTTCATCTGCAAATGGTACAAAACGCCTTTAAGTCCGAATGCCTTACGTGGGCAGTTTATATCCTCCGTACTAAATACAAAAGAAAACAAAATATCCCAGAAAGCAACGACGAGTCCAATGAATTCTGGTCAGGTGATTAACAGCTATTTACAGGGCACTGAAGGGGGCAATTTAGCCGAAATGTTCCTGAATGTTTCCTTGAGATGCAATCGGTAATGTCAGACTTTTCCGCAAATTCATACAAATTAATACAGTCTGAATGTCAAGAAGTCATTATAGTCCCATGATGATCTTTAAATACTCACACGACTATGACGACGCTTGAAAATGTGTTCCCAGTCCAATTTAGGTCTAGTTGATTGTTTCCATTTTTTCTACTTTTTTTTTTACAGCAAAAACGATGCAAATGTATGAGTGTAATGGGGCAACGCGGCACTCGAAATGGGTGTTTAGATAACTATTTACATCGATATGATGTAGGCGATGACTTTCAAATCAAACTTTATTAATTTTTTTCCAACAGAATAAATATACAAAGTAATATGTGAGGAATATAAAATAGATCCACACGAATGGTTTGTTGCTTAGTTTAGTTTAGTTTAGTTTAGTTTAGTTTAGTTTAGTTTAGTTTAGTTTAGTTTAGTTTAGTTTATTTCACCACGGGTCACTCACTTCAGCCAATGGCTGTTCTTCTGTGAGTCCGTGAAGTAAAAAAAAATCATACAATTACAAAATACAACATTTTATACATAGTATAGGAAACTTAAAAAAAAAAGAAGAAAGTAACAAAAAAAAGTTAAATACAAAAATCAAACAAACAGACACTCAAAAACAAATCATAGGAAATCATGCATACTACATAAAGAAAATGAGAATTAAGATACTGAAAAAAAACAAAGGAAAACGATTAATGCACAGTGTTACAGTTCAATGCAAACAATTACTACGTATATAATTTATCCACCTTTTGTTGTTGTTGTTGTTGTTGTTGTTGTTGTTGTTGTTGTTGTTGTTGTTGTTGTTGTTGTTGTTGTTGTTGTTGTTGTTGTTGTTGTTGTTGTTGTTGTTGTTGTTGTTGTTGTTGTTGTTGTTGTTGTTGTTCATTTTCCATCTGTGAATATGGCTGGATAGCCCATATTCAGCTACTCTAAGCTGGTCTTCCATGGGGTCCAGTTGGATGTGGGGTGGGACCACTTCACCGGGTTAGACACCCTGCTCTTTGCGATGAATGAATGAAGCGGGATCTTTTACGTGCATGAGCTGTGACTCTCTCATACACGGGACCTCCATTTTATGTCCTATCCGAGGGACAGAGTGTTCTGCCTCTTGCTAGAGGGGACGGTATGTTTACACACAACATTGCTCAGTCCAGACTCGGGTTCGAACCCGGGCCGCGTGATCGTGAGGCAGACGCGCTACCGACTGAGCCAACTCACCGCCCTTTGTTTTGTTTGTTGAAGGATGGTATAGTTTTGGTTGAGATGGGATTTAAGTTTTAAGGTTTTTCGAGTAGAAACCACTTTGATATTCAAGAGCATACAATAAGACATATAATTAAGAGGGATTGAAAGTTTATTTGATGGAAATCGTTTTTGAAGTGGCTGAAATACCCAAAACAAAGTAAAACAAAACGGTCTTAATAAAAGGTGGAACCCACTTTCTATTCGTGCATCTTTTGTTTATGGACAGCTCAGCCATTACAAAACCGATTTTTCATCAAATGAACTTTTAATTCCTCTTATAATTGTGTGCACCTTCATATTTTCATATAAGTGATTTCTACATTATCGCGAAAAAAAGTTAAAACCAACACTATACCATTCCTTTAATGCCCTTGAGGGAAGTCACATATGTCCCAAGGAGACTTTGAGGGACTTATGATCTCCCCGGCAAAATATCTAAGGGAGAGTTAAACCCAAATATAGACGTAAATATGTAGAGTGAATGCAGATATTAGTAGAACCCATCAGCGAAGTTTGGGGAAAATCTGACGATGCCCGTTTAAAAGTGTGGTGACATCATGTATGGACAAAGATATTCACAAAATATTCAGAAAATTCACCATATTTTCACCTTTTTTTTTTCAATTTCAATTTGTCAGCTTGTTGGGCAGAAATAAAAAAAAACGCATAGTGCATGAAACTGATACATTATTAGGGTTATTGGGTGTTAAATAAGTTATCAATCTCATATTACCATGATTACAGTGAATACATTTACTATTCAGTTTGGGTTTTTTGAGAGCAGTGTGACAGAATGAACAAAAAAGTATTAACTATGAATATCACGAGGTGTTGTATCCCCCTCCCTTCATCATGAATAAATGACGTGTGTAAGCGTGAACCGGGAGGTGGGGAAACCTTCTGTATTGAGTGCATTCATCCAGTTTCCCATCCCACAGAACTTATCTGCATGGCTATATAGGATGATGCAAAGGTCAAGAAGTCACGAAAGTCAAGAACCTCACGTACTGACGTGGAGCTCGGTGTGATCAAGGGGACAAGGAGTTACGCCGACTGGGCGAGCTCGCCTCGTCTACCTCCTTGGTGTGATAATCATCCCCCTCGGTGTTACCATGGCAACGACTGATGCCTACATGGGAATTGGTGTATGGTACTTAACCTTCGCACGCCCCCAACCCCCCCCCCTCCTACTCTACTGACAGAAAGGTGTTAGCTTTGTCATCATCCCAACATCCTTGTCAAGCGTGCATAATTCGTATCAAAGTGATGTACATGATAATTGTGTGTTTCTTCACAGCAACATGGGTACATCCAGGGAGATAGTACATCGATTGGACACCTGTGGTCTTCCAAAATTGATAGATATGGTTATGGTTATTTATAGGATTTGGGAGGAATCCTCATCCCCCCTTTTCCCAACCCGAAAGACAGAGAAAGAGTGAGAGCGGGAGAAGGAATGAGGGGGAGAGATGGAGGGGGTGGGAAGAATCTATTTAACCCGACTTAAAACATGTCTATCAGTGGATGCGATTTGCATGGGGATAGCATTTTGGACGTGACGGACTTATCGATTCCGACAGGAAAGAAAGTATGATTAGTGGGGGCTCTTTAGCTGGGATTAATCTGTTCGTTATCAACATTTGCCAGACATCGAAGAATGTTTTTACATTTGCTTTGATTTTTACCATGTAATGTTCAGAGAGGAACGCAAACCAAAAAGGGGGAAAGAGAGAGTTTTTAAGTGTCAGAATCTTACCATGTTACGTGCATGTTATGCTTTAAAGGGCTGTGCATAAAGCTCGTGTGGTGTTTAGTTTGTTTCTAACATTTTCAGGAAAGAGCGATGTTCCTGCATCTCGAGTCGTTTGATGTGTTTATTCTTTATTCTCAACTACACGTGCAGGTGTAGTACTACACTTAAAGGGATGCCTTAGTGAACATTCACCTTTTAACCTTTTGTGAGATCGAAACCACTGTAAGAAATATTAAAGAGCATGCAATTCTAATAGGAATTCAAGCTTTATTAGGATCGCTTTGTTTTGGATATCTCAGCCATTTCAAAACAAATTTTCATCAAATAAACTTCGAAAACCTCCAAGAATTATATGATCTTTCATATTTCATATCTCAAAAAATCAGCATCGAAAAATGATGGAAACCTAAAGCCCTATCGCAACCAAAACTTGATCATCCCTTTAAGGTATACAAAGTGTATATGGCCAAGATGGCTTGAAGACGCTTAGAAGAATTAAGATTACTGTTATTTATTATCAATCCATACATTGTTGATTTGTGTGTCAATGACAGCCAATAATAGGTATAATGTAAGCATACACGTCATCGCAAAACACATTAGTCACAACGTAACATTGATACCTCAACCATTCGCAGCTTCTTTTCAGAGGACACTGTGGCTAACAATTTGGAAATATGAAGGATATTTGGCAAGTGTTTTTTCTGTGTTTTTCCCTTCAACCTTTGATCTACGACGGCTGCCTTTGACATGTTCTGATATCAAGCCGATATGTGTTCTCATTTTTTTAATACTTATGTCACCTTCTTGTAAATGTTAGCAGAAATTGATCATGATATCGAAAAGAGAAGTGCAGAAACACACACCGCCGGGAAGCACTTTAACAATACGATAGCCCTATTGGGAAGAAAACATTGAGTTCTTATATCGCTTTAATGGCAAACTGAAGTTTTACAAAATTTGCAGGCTCTGTCAAGATTATGGTATGACCAAAATACTGCCATGCTTGCTAGCCAATCCAGCTGCACGGTTATATATACGAAGAAAATTGTGTATGATAAATGTCACATAAGCGATCGTCTCAATATGTCTTTAGTATGCGATTTCTCCATAATTTCATTTTCAAAAGTTATAATCAAGAGACAAAGGCAGCTAGTTGAGATCATTCTGAATAGAAGCAGTCTGATACAACGCATTTTTTATTACATAATCATCTCAGGGCAACAGCTTGAAAATGGCATGGTGTTATAACACAATCGCGAATGGCATAATGACAAATTTACGCTTCTGTTTCCAAATCCTTGAACGAGCTGCATAGATGTGACCTTTTATGACGTCACTTTGCACAAACCCCATCTGACTGTGAATCGGGTTTCACTGCATGATTTGCCTAGTCAGCGGATTGCATGGTGTGTTCCACACGCTCGGCCAATTCAGGGAGGTGAAGTTCATTTCCTAGCCGCCTTTCAAGGCTTACAAACTAAGTTTGGATGCCCCACATATTCTTATTCTTTTATTTTTGTTGCTGTCTTTTGTTGGTCTTTTAGTTGCTGCTGTTGATTATGATCTAATTGTGAACCGCAGTGCCAGTGAGATCCCGGTTTGCGGAAACGAAAGCGGAAGCTCAATGCAAAGGTTGATTACGAGTAGCCGTTGTTTCTATCAATAAAGTCATCATGACAAACGTTAATTATTTTGTTTTGTAATGTGTTTGAGTGTGTGTGTGTGTGTGTCTGTGTGTGTCTGTGTGTGTCTGTGTGTGTTGTAGATGAAATGACGCGCGTACATAAAACCGACACAATTAAAAACTCAGCGTTGATACACATCTAAAAGGAAGAGTTAGTCAAACCATCGAGATTCCATTAAAGATTCCGATAGGAATGGCTTTAATTCACATTTGACATTTGACAATTTCACAATTTGAATGATGAGGTAGACACTTTAGATGTATACTATGTGGTGCAGTTATTGTGTCCACAGGAGGCAAGGCTAAAAAAAAAAAAAAAAAAATCATCTATAGATGACTTAGAAAAGTATATCCCACTTTGAGTGTTCTATATAAGTTGCAGGGAAAACAATCAATTACTTGCGCCCGAGTACTCTGTACCCGAATACACATTCTGAAGTTATGTATTTTCAAAGTTTTGGCTAATTTCGCGGGCGGTCCTCTCTTTATATAGGTAAAGCACCACATGTAACAACTGTCGATATTCGATTTTTTCCTTCAGAAATAGGACGAAATAGGACATGATCATCTCAATAACATGTCAAGGAAATGGTTGTATGCGTCTCTTATCAGAGAAAATGAAGATTTGTGAAATTCACTTGCTAGTCTGCCTTTAGCCTCTAGAGCAAACTTGCACGTTGTGAGGATTTTTCTTCTTTTTTAGTGTGAAATGTAAGGCAGAACGACAATGACGGTTTCATTCTCCACCAAGAAGGCTATGCAGAGCTTTGAACAGATGAACGGTTTTTCCCAAGGCAAAATTTGTAAAGCCCCATGTATATACAGTTGGAGTGAATCGTTCACTGTCATTGTCGTATATCATGATTGTTATCTGTGTAAACTTACAGTATACTCTATTATTATGTGTGTAAGGTTATAAATGCTTCAATATTTATCGGAAATATGGTTGTTGTCACAGATATTAGAAGCTAATTCCGGTCATTATCAGACAAGCATGTGAAAGAGAGGAACAATTAATTTCTGCGCGGTTTTTTTCAGTGGTCGTCTGAGCATTGATGACGGGTCGGTTGCGGATGAGTTCAGCGGAGGAGGTTTCACTGGTCACTAGAGAGTAATCCGCCACGAATTGTTTCGTCTCATCAATCATAGCACAGTATGCCCCCTTAGGCAAGCTGAGTCATCAACCATAAATCATCTTATGATTAAGCCCTAGGCTTAGGCATATCTTTGCGATATATAAATCTATGATAAATGCATACCACCGAGGATGTATTAGGCGAGCTCGCCTTGTACCTCCTTAGTATACCGCCAGGCAGGTGCGTGGAAGATCTCATCTGATCTCCATGGTAACATATATCCTCACTGTCTGGGGTGGCATGAGACGGACTAATTTTTTAATACACTCCGCGGATGATGGATTGCAAGGGAATCCACAGATCTGCAGAACATGCAAAGAATCCAAGATGCATCTTTTGCGGAAAGCTTAAAGGAGGCACACCAATGGTTGCCTTTAAAGGGATGGTATACTTTTGGTTGCGATGAGAGATTCAGATTCAAACTTTCTGTGAGCTAAGAAACCTTTAACGAAGTATCAAAGAGCATTTTATTCTAAGAGGAATTCAAACTTTATTTGATGAAAATCGGTTTTTGAAATGGCCGAGATACCCCCAAAAGCAGTTAAACAAAGTTATCCTAATGAACGGTGGGACCCACCTTTCATGAGGATTTCTTTGTTTGTTTGTTTGTTTGTTTGTTTGTTTTTTTGATATCTCAGCCATATCAAAATCGATTTTCAAACTTTGAATTCCTCCTAGAATGGTATGCTCTTTAATATTCCATAAGTTGGAAACCTGAAGCCCCATATCAACCGAAAATATACTATCCCTTTTAGTTTATTTTATGAGGTATGCCAGATTTGATAGCCCTGTGAGTTCTCTAATCAGGCTTGGGTGTCTGAAATCAGAATGGGAGACGGATATTCAAGTGTCGATATGAAAGGAAACATCCACAGAATCTGTTTTATCCCTTGAAGCCGCAAGATAATCCGCTATGTCTCCCCGCTTTCAAATCCCCCGTCTTTACTCGTGCAGCCATCAGATTGTTCTCACCTCCCTGGATCGAGTTACGTGTCATGAATCATGCATAAACCTTTTTAGTAAAGCAACCGGGTAGTGACAAATCACATGATTGCAGGATGTAATAAACTTCTGCTTCCACATATTCATTGCTAACCAATCATCTTGTTTACCAGAACAAGCTTAAGGAGCTATTTCTAATGTATAGGTCCTACTGTCGTGATCTAGCTTTTATATAGCAGCTTGCATCCAATATTTACAATTTGTGCTTTACGGAATTATGCAACAGCGCTGCCTGCATATTGAAATCCAGAAACATTAAACTGTTCATTATTCAGTTCATCACGACAACGCCTGAAACGATGCCACAAGGATTATAAGAGTTTTATCTGGGATAAATACTCCCGAGTGATACGCGCCTTTAAAACCATACCACCACCACCACCAACAACAACAACAACAACAACAAGTTATGTTTGTTTGGTTGCTGTCGTTTTTGTTTTTATTAATTTGTCTAATATTTTCATACAGAGATGGATAAGAGGAAGGAAAGAGGGTGGGGTAGGGTTGTTTGTGATAGGGGATGAAGAAGCATTACCTGGTCCTCAGATTTGACATTATGTTCTGTAGTGAGCTGGAGAATGAACTTGGGCTGTCGGCTCTATAGCGATAACATGTGCAAGAGAGGTATGCATGGTGGGAAGCAAACGAACAGCTGTTACTCTTCTTCTTCTTTTTGTTTAAGACCGTATATCTCGAGCAGGTGACGAGTGGACCCGCATTCCCGTACACGAGGACACGACATGCATGGGGAGTGGATGAATACCGCGATGTTTGTCATAAAAAGAGCTTGAAGAATTCCCGCAGACCACAGCCACGCGACGTGCTCTGAGTTTCCTCCATTTCTCTTTTCTTTCTTTATGTCCAGACCAGCCATGGTTTCCAAGGCAACGGGTCACTCGGTCAGTCTGATCGCAGGTCAAGGGACCATTGGACTCCAACTAGATGGCCACAAAATTCATGGCTACTGATAAACATTTTTTCCCCCTCCCTTGGTGCTACAGCAGACAAATTATTTATGGTCGACAAAAGAAAAGTTACGTTGACAAAAACTCCCTGAGATGATCGTGAAAAAAAAAATAGTTTTAGCAAAAAATGCAGACATAAACCAGAAAGTGGGGTTGATGACGGTGACAAGATGACACAGCTGTGTTTGTCATCCTTTCTAGATTTCATTTTGACCGCAGTTATTTCAATAGTCTCATTACAATATGGTGGCAATCACTCTTCAAACCTCTTCAGTGTCGACATCATTACCTCGATCGTTGCCAGGTAACCATTCAGATGTTGAAGTCACTTTCGCGCTGGACAAGATCGGAACTGAAGACCCCTTGTTTCGTTTATGATTCCAGAGCCTATAAGCCACTATGCCTCAGTGCTTCCACATCAATTATGAATCTCCAATTGTTCGTTTGTTTGTCTTGTTTAATTTCATTTCTAAAGCACACCATAAACTTGGACAATTTCTCAAGCAATGAACTTTCGCCTGCTAACGTTTTCATTCCTTTTCTTTTCCTTTGTCCATAATTATTCAGAATGTATATAATACGACTGCATAGTCTTATTTTGCTTTGTCTAGCGGCTTATATTTCTCCTATTTAATCTTGTTGTTGCGTGTGTGTTTGTGTGTGTGTGTTTACTGTAGTTTTACGTGGTCAATGGCAGTGTTCATTGGCTCTTGTCCAGTTCAATATCACAAAGATGTTACTGTACTTCGAAGTAGGCCTAACTGAAAACCCTCGAACCCATTGTGGCAGGTGCCTAAATACAGCCTCCGGCACTTTTTTTTTAACGAGTCTTTAAATCACAGCCAAGTTTACTCTTAAAACAAGATCAAGTTTTCCTCGTCTTTTTCTTTTCTTCGACACCGGCATAACAAAGTAGACTTCACCTCCATCCAGACAGGGTGATGGGGTGCCACCTCCCTGCTCCCGAATAGAACTGTTATAATATCGAAAAGAATTTACGGGAAGGAACCTACTGTGGTGGGTTATTGAACTTCGTATGCGTATAAATCTTGGATGTTTATATTGTTAAACGTGTACAATTTTCCCGCATCGACACTTTTATGGGCAAGAGACTTCGGCGAGAAAATAAAGCAGTACCGTCAGTACTTCCTTTCTATGTTATCGTGTAGTGGAACCATGGCG
>NC_092704.1:13194870-13352370 GCF_964275005.1 Diadema setosum | reverse complement strand
CATTGTCCCGAAAGTATATAGATAGATCCCATAGGAAACAGTTTGAGCACGTGCCACATCTTTTGTCAGGTCAAGCGACGATGAGCCAATTATGCCAACTAAAGCAGACAAACAAACAAACCAAACCAAACGAACAACAGAACATGCAACTTTTCAATTTCCAGATGCTATTTTCAATGTAAAGTCGTGTTTGTTTGTGTTTTTCTTTTTCATCCAAACTGTTAACGGGGATCTTGTTTCGACTTTGACACGATATCCAGGTTGGAGCCCATGCTCGATCTCATCCACCAGGGCCCGACCACGGTGGTGTCGCCGATCGTCGACCCCATCGATGCCGACACGTTTGCCTACAGGGCAGCCCCGCTGGCCCGCCACTCCTTTCGGTGGAATCTGGAACCACGCTCAGTACCCCTCAGTAAGATTGAGATCGCAGAGAGACTAAACCCTTTGGAACCCGTCAGGTAATTGCAGAACCTCCTACTCTTCTTCTCCTTCTTCCAACTCCTTCTCCTCTTTCGTCTTCCTTCTTCTTCTCCTCCTTCTTTTCTTTTCTCCTCTCTTAGTACATCATGATGAGCCCCCGAAATACACACGCACACACTCAAACACATCCCTGAGCGAATATAACCATTATAAATTTACTTTATCCCATATCTGTCAAAGAAAGTAATGTGTATGAAACATTTATTATGATGATAATCTCTGCTACTTAAAGGCATGCAGATTGTACGGTCATGCTGAGCTTACGATTACCATTAAATATACGTGTATTGCGGATTTTCCCTTTTTTTTTTTCTTCAGAGTCCATCGAGGAAGGTGTATAATGGTTACTTATTAAAATAAAATCCATATTACCCACCATTTTGAATTGTATTCTTGGATAGCTGTATGGTAGATAAGATACAATACAATAACGTTGGAAGAAAGAGCAATTATTATCCCTTCGTTTGTCGTTGAGGGAGCTATTCAAGATGTTGTGAAGGAGTTCTTTGACGCAGAGTCACAAGGATAATGAGTGGTTTAACCAAAGCCTTCAAGGTTTAGCTCTCTGGACTTATACCGAAAATAGCACAGACCAATCCGCATGGCCGCGCGTCGGCGATCTGAAAACACGTACCTGGTAAATCGCGTGTATCAGTCTCTAATTCCTCTAAAAATACTTGATGTAAAGCAGCACAACAACTTCCGACTTCGTCACAACGAAAAAAAAAAAAAATCAGTATACCTATCAGTAGTTCATCAGCGGTGAAAAGCAAGCACGTAGTCAGGATTACTATTGGCTCTTCGCCTGCCGTATATGCCAAATACATGCTTCACTACACTTTTATCAAGCACATTATTTTTCAACCGGAAAACATAAACTCAAGGCAAGATATGTTTTGAAGTGATTAGTGTAAAAACTTAATAATTCATAAAGAAATCAACGATAAACTCCTCATTTTCATATCCAGATAATGGTAATGAATACAAAATTTAACAATGATAATGATAACAATGATAGTGATTATGATAATGGTGATATTAGTGATAATAATGATAATAAGATACAGTGGCGGATCCAGAGGGGGGCGCAACCGGCGCAAGCTCCCCCCCCCCCCTTTATTTTTCGTAAAAAACAAAAGAAATAAAAAGAAAAAAATGAAATGAAACCCGGAAGTGGCACCAGAAATAATTAGTCACGCCCCCCTTTACAGAATTCCTGGATCCGCCCCTGTAATAATAATAATAATAATGATAATAATAATAATAATAATAATAACCACCATTATCATCATCATCATCATCATCATCATCATCATCATCATTTATATCATCATGAGCATCTTTCTTCAATGTTGCTATGGTTATCACTATTATTACACTCATTTTAATGGTAAAAGGAGTAGGGGTGAGGCACTGATAATCTGTGACCTTCACACGGAGGCCCCGAGTTCGAATCCCGCCAAGTACGTTCGTCCTTAAACCAGATGTTTGATGTCCATCTCGACCCAGGTGTGAATTATAGATACTAGACAATGCCGGAGTAAATAATGTCGGGACCCTCTGGTAGAGAATATTTGCAAGGCCTCCTTAGATGGATAATGCTGCATTTTCATTGTTATTTCATAGTAGTATAGATCAGCACGTATATAAGATGCATACGATTATCACACGTTCAAAATATAGGATTATGATTATAAGTGTCCTTCATCAGCTGTAAAATAATGTCAAAGCTGCCAAATTTGCCTTCTGATTCACGTATTGCCAGGTCACCATTACTGAGCGGAGGAATATTTGCCGTCGCTAAATCATTCTACGATCGTGTTGGCGGACTTGATGGAGGTTTGACTGGGTTTAGTGAAGCTGGTATCGACTTTTCCTTTAAGGTAGGCGCAAAAAAGTGACATACATAATACTTGTTTGTTTATTTGTCTTTTTAACAAACTATACTTTCGTTGGCATGGTTCATCTCTGATTATTTTCTTATTCACAGAAATTAATGCAGAGTTCATAAAAAAAAGAACATCAATGTGACACGTATAATTTTGACTAAACATATTGTACATACATTATGAGAATATTACAAAAAGGTTGTTAAAACTGTATACACTCAAAATATTTAGACTTTCACATGGGTCTTTGTCTTTTTATACTTCATCAAGGCTGTAAGTCTTCCTGCTGTGAAATACATACAGGGATCTTTTGGATTGATGATTTATACTTAAGGCTAACCTAATGGTGAATCAGAGAACATGTGCACGTTCCATTTGAACTGGTCATTTTTACAAATAGAAAATTTAAGTCTTTCAATGTTAAAGACATGTTGTTTATCGTAACATCGATTGTTGATAGTTCCGGCGATTCACTGTAGTTTCTTGACTGTGAAGTCACTTTGTGTTGTTGTTGTTGTTGTTGTTGTTGTTGTTGTTGTTGTTTTGCCTATTTTTGTACGAATTATTTATGTGCTTTGCTTTTTTTTTTGTTAATATCTGGCACACACACACACACACACACACACACACACACACACATAAACACCATCGGTCAACCATAGGCTTGGATGTGCGGTGGGTCGGTATACGTCGTGCCGTGCAGTAGAGTGGGACGCATAAGCCTTCTGGCCCAACCCACTTCCGACGCGGGAGCCGACACCTCATCACGTGACCATGATTCAATAAGAATAGCTGAGAGTTGGATGGACACATACCTGGAAGAATTTTACAGTACTGTACCCGGAGCGAAAGTGAGTGTGCTCAAGAAATCACTCTTTCTGATGAGGAATCTTTATCTTCTATATTATTTCTGAATATTTTCTTTGTCTCCTTCTCTTGCTCCTTTGTCTCCCCTTTCCCTCGTTCTTTCTATTTTTCTTTCCTGATATTGATATAGTCGTCTGCATGAAAATTAATGCTCGATAATGCTGCTGTTAATGTTGCAGTGAAATTGTACTTAAGAATGCCGCAAACTCATATCATTACAGTGGTGGAAAAATATAAGAACGTATGAAAACTTATAGTCTTCAAATTAAAAACATGATTACTAGCCCTGGATGAGAATAGATGATAATGATAATAAAGAAAAAATCAATGAAATCAAATCACTGGATTTTCAGTGATGCCATGTCAGATTTGGAGAGTCTTCTTAAATCCGCAGAAGGAAAATAATTTTGTACAGGTCCTCATAAGAAAATGTTAAAACATTTATGATGTGGGAAATTATTATTATTATTATTTTTTTTTTTTGAATTACCTTCCTGTCTGTGCTTTGGAACCGCCCCCAAAAATGGTTTGCAATGTTACCCTGCTACATTATTTTGTTCTTCGCTGTCCATTTTATTGCCAACAGGATAGGTATTTTGGAGATATATCGGATATTACGAAGCGGAAAGAGAAGCTGAATTGTCACAACTTCGCCTGGTATCTGAACCACGTGGCCCCGTCGCTACTGGCAACGTCACACAGAACCAAGCGGGCTTGGGGTCAGGTAAGTGCTTCATCAAAATGAGTAATGTAAGCTATGTTCGTTCGAGACCAGTTTCGCTTCCCCCAACAAAATAGAGTGCAGTTGTTTCTTATCTATGTTATCATTGACGTGGAAGAGACATGTCATGATATTCTCTTTACATAACATATTCTGTATTATATTAGACAATCTATGCATGATTGAAGTTTCGTTTAACTAGACTGAAACCAAATTTTTTATGTGACAGATTGTCAATTTTAATCTAATCAGTCGAGATGAATTTCTGGGGATTTCAACCAGTCGGACCAGAATGATGCTTATGAAGAGTTCTCTAGACACATCCAGAAATTGTATTTACCTGTGACAGTTTCGACGACGGGTTGTCATCTTTCTCAAACGATGGCTAATTGGCAACTGATCGAAACTGTCACAGGTAAATACATTTGGATGTGTCTAGAAAGCTCTTTATCTATTAAATCAACCATCCTTATGAACTTATTTCGCAGAACGATTCTTGTTAGTCACATGTTATGCTTGTTTCAGTTCATTGCATCTTAGATTTGAAAATGTTTGGTTTTGTTTTTCAATTACCTTCCCGAATGATTTTTTCCCTTTTTTGACGAAATGCAGATCCAGAATCGTGAGGCACGATTGTGTCTCACGGCGCCCTCTGGAGGGGAAGGAAAGAAAGTCATACTGGACAGCTGTCACAGCAATGCCAACTCTCAGGTAACAGTATTTTCGATGAGATCGTCACCTTACAGTGACTCCCGGTCAATGGTGACTGTGCAAAATATGCTACATACTTCTGTATACTTCACCACTTGACACTGTAGTCTGCAACAGCCAGTGTTATATCACAATAGGTTGTTCGGGGAAAAAAATAATATACTTGTCTGAAATCGGGATGGGGGTGGGGGGGGGGGGTGGGGGTACAAAGTATTCTTGTCAGAAGTGAAATATGGATGGTGTCTGCATGCTTAAAACAAAGAAACCGAAATAAAGCACTGCTGCTCACCTATTTCTGCTCGCTGAAAGAGATTGATTGATTATACCACACGGTTCAATGTGGTCATGATAATTGATTCATATGGAAATTTTACTCGAGTATCTTAATACAATTTCTTAGCACTGACATGAACCATCATAGTTTGCATGAAAATGAAACAGCACGTAGGATGTTAGACAAAGGAAAAATATTGTTCATCCGATGTTTCAGTGAATGTAATGTGCGAGCGTGCACCACAAAACCAATAAAAAGTCGCACCCCTTGATTTTACGTGAGGACTCAAAAAAAAAAAAAAGTGAAACGGGTCAACCAGGTCAATTTTGAGCTGTCCATATTTTCTAAAAGAGCTATTCTTCTTCTTCATTATTCGTAAGTTTGGGATCATAAAATGAATGAGAAAGTGGATTTTCAGCAGTTTTTCTACAACTTTTTTTTTTTTTGGTAGAGTATAGTGACGTTAGGTATGTCTTAGAGGCTCCTTTTCATTTCTTGAAAATTCTTTGCACGCTCTTCACTTTCAACTCATAATAACATTTGAAAGGATAATGCTACCGCTTTGAAAGTTTGCATTAATCATAAACAGAATGTGTTGATAGAGCAGGCCTAATTTCAGCTTAATCTGATAATCCCTCCATTGTTGTTGCTACTGTGCTTTACATCGGGTTTTTATTTTTCTTCGCCCCATTCATCGCACAGCTATCACTGCTAGGTAAAGATTAAGCGCTAATAGACTCTGTACTTTAAAGCCTCTTTTCTCAGTTCACACTTTTCCAGAGAATGTGCTTCCTTTCCAAGATTTAGATTTGGGAGAGTCCATTTGAAGTAAGTTATACATCATTTTAAAGCTTAGAGTCTGCTCTCTCAGAATCTGCCTTTAAAAATCCATGTCGGTCGATTTTTTGTTGGTTTGTGGTGCATGATCACATATGGTTGGTGTGCGTTGATATCAAATCACAAAAAACCGAATACCTTGAGAGTGTCCATAGATTTAATTTGTAAAGTATACTAATTATTTCAATTTCAGTTTCAATCTTACTCTTATGTATATCAATATTATGTTTTTTTTTTATGTATTGTATATACAATATTTTCAAGGTATTGCATATGCCTTGAAATCTTACTTTTAAAACTTGTCAACCTTTGAGCTCTGGATTTGCATGTCTTTTTTTTTCAAACGAGAAATAGATAACATTGACTTGAAAGAGAGATGGTAAAATATTACATGATTACAATCTCTTACTACATCAGCCATATTGAATCTATCACTCCCCCTCCCCCCCCCCCCCCTCCCACAGATGCTGTTGATGACCAAGGACTACGAGATTCGATTTGAAGAGCTGTGTCTGGATTTGTCAGACTATAGATTCGGTCAGCACGTGACCATTGAGGAATGCCACGGTATGGGAGGAAGTCAGGCCTGGATACACTCAAAGGTACCGGATGATATCAGCTTAAAGAAAAAATTCACTCATTTAAGTCAATGTTTAAAAGCTGACACCCGTTTACAGACTGAAACGGCAAACATGCACACTAGAAAAGAGCACTAGCAAAAAAGCAAACAAGACAAATCAAAAGAAAAAAAAAAAACCGGACTTGAAATCCAAAACTAGCAGAATATCAAAGTTTCACTTGAGATTTTACGTAGCAAAGATATTGAAAACAATTTATAGAATACGATGAAAATTATCCTTTTGTTTGCCACATTCATTTCTCGTCCATAGGGTAGGTGCCTATTATGCATGTGAAATCTGTGCACATTCGAATTATTGGCATAGAATGGCTTAAAAGTTTACGATGCCGTTGAACTAAAACTTCCCCAATTTGTGAATACGATATAATGATTTTTTATTTCTTATTGGTCTACTCCTTCCCGTCAAAAGTCATTGTTGTAAGTGTAATATCTTGATAGCGAGGACAAACATTATTCATTTCTGTTGTAGTTTGTTATCTATAAAAGATAGTTATTTGTGAAATTTTGATGAAAAGGCAAAGGCAAGACTTGTACCTTAATGCCTTGCGTTATATGGTCAATAATAACCAATATTGCCCTGTGTCGTGACATCTTATATCAAACTGCCACAACTTCCTCATTTCCTGTCCGATATTCAATTGAGAATTTTACCGATCTATAGTCGTTTTTATTTGATGCCATCTATTTGTATCAAAGGCAGCTTGCAGTTAGAGGAGAATTGTTCTTTAATCTTCGCGATATTCATGATGAGACATGAGACAGGGGAAAGCAGTACTGAGTAGCACAACTCTCTGTCGTGGAAGGAAATGTGCGTGGGAAAACCTTTCTAAAGGACATTCGAAACACATTTTAAAGTATCTGAAGAGTAGACGGCGATATATACAGGGAAATAGATTGAAAAACACTGCGTATAGGTTAATACGATCCATTTAGTTCGAATAGGTGGAAGAAGGATAAGTAATCGCTTAATGAAATGTGTTTTATGTGCAGGTAAGTAGGTAAGTAGGTTACAAGAAAGTTAAGGTGAAAGATACAACCTTCCCTTCTAATTTCTTGTTACTGAAAATATGCAATATTTTGGAGGTATAATTCAAACATGAATTCAAAGGTTATTCACATTGGTAGACGTATTCATGAAATGCCCTAAAACAATGAATTTTGGGGGGTGATATTCTCTAGATGAAAAACAGAAATCAAATTACGAATTCTTGTTTGCATTTTGTGTTCTTGAGATTTGTCCATTAACTGCTTATGACTGAAAATATATGGTGCGCAGATATCTTGTGTTTGTACGTATAATGTTGTTCGTTTCAATCTTATTATTTTTATTCTTCCACATTAAATTTTCTGTGTGTGTGTTTTTTTTTTCTTTAATATTGTGCAGCCTGGACACATACAGCATAGAGAAAGCGAACTCTGTCTCGACATATCGGCGGGCCGAACCTACAAGGCGCAAATGGTGACCAACGAATGTAATGAGCGCAGCGCACAGAACTGGGAATTCAGTCACTACAGCAAAACAGCTGCAAAACACTGACATAATCTTAATCCGAAACCCGAAATCGCATGGGAGACTTCTGCAAGGGAAAACCGTGACATGAGATTTGTTTCCTCGTCCAGAGAGTGCTTGAAGAGACCATTAGAGGACTTCAAAGAGGAGATATCACCAGTTGGATACACTGAGGACATCCTCATTTCCTTTAATCATTATCTCTAAAACGTTGCTTTTGCAGGTCTATATTTTTATGGATGAAGAAGTACTATCACTTTGTGGAAGCTCGTAACTATTGACTGTCATGTACACTCTGGACGATATTTACGTGATTGCGGTGGAACGGTCTTCCGGTTGCGTCGATTTTACTCCCACGCCCCCTCCATGCACAGTGTACACAATGGTATATGAATATCGCGTTACCGTGGTAACCAAGTGGTTTGACTGGAAATGGGAAAGCATAGTAGAAATCACAACTACACTGTAGCTACCCTTGTATTGGAACGTGGTGCCAACTTATGGTCACACTGTAGAATTACTATACGCGAACTTGATGGATAGAGAACCAATATGGAGTGTGCAGCTATAATTATAAAACAAGTGATCCATCTCCTTAGAGAGAGAGAGAGAGAGAGAGAGAGAGAGAGAGAGAGAGGGAGAGAGAGAGTGAGAGAGAGGAGGGAGAGGGAGAGAGAGAGCAAATGAGTTGTGATGTCTGGGGATGGCGTGACATAAAAAAGGACTATCGAAAGTAAAACAAAAGTGCATCGTCCTTAATGGACAAACGGACATAGAGCAGTTCCACACCTCCTTTTTATTTTATTGTTCTTTTAATGGTCGACAGACGAGCCGCTCCTATCTATAGCTGTAAGTGCAATTCTTCGATATCAATTAGCTTGTGAAGGTACATTGCTTTTAGTTTTGAAGTATGTATTGGGCCTTAAAAATGGAGAGGGTGTCATGGGCGAGTAACACTTTTCGATTGATTGTAGCTAGGAGTATTAGTATAGAGAGATAAAGGTTTCTCACCACACTTGTATACTAGTATTCATTACTCATCATGTTGATATAATGATATTAGGGCCTAGACATACTTAATGCGAAATATTTCCATCTCTCACTAAGACGATATGGAAGAGGTCGTAAGTAAGCAAAGAAACTTAAATCAACTATAATGAATAACAATAATTTCTCATTTGCTGTTACTTTAAACCACCAGTACAAAGAAAGGTTTGATATTCTACACGGTAGTTGATATCAAGAACTGTTGTTCGATGAAAATGAAGGAAGACGTGTGTGTGTGTGTGTGTGTGCGGGGGGGGGGGGTCGCGATGCAAAGCATGTTTCTACCTTTAAGCTCGCACAACCATAAAAGCAGACATTAAATGCCACATAACATTAACTATCATGGTTTCAACACTCTGATATTCATTTACTATTGTACCTACATACGACCTGTGATCTGTGATTCTCAGAGAAGTTCAAGGAAACTTTCTTTGACATTATAATATATTTCTTTCTGCACGACGCATTCTTTGATAGCTATATCTTAACGTTGAAATACAGTCAACTTCGAATGAATAGAAATCCTCGGGAATGAAGAAAGCGCTTCCACTCTGGCGAAAATTGAGTGTTTTTTCGACTTTCACAATTTCCACCCCCCCCCCCATGTGCGTGTATTATGGTTGTATGGGTATCAATGGATGTTAAAGGTGTTTGACGTATTATTAAAAAGACATTACATGGACACACACCGCGCTGATGTACTGTAGAAAACAATTCAAGACCTAACCCAAGTTAACTCGTTAATCGCTGTGTGTTCGCGTGCGTGTTTTGTACTGTTATCAAGTTTTAATCGCAGATTATACGGGTTTGCTGTATAATAGCCAGTGTTCAGTTCAGACAGGGGAGACAGGCAGGTCAATATATTACACTGGTGATTAGATCACCATAGCTGTATGAAATGTTTACTTTGCTTTTTCATCTTAAAAAAATAATGCGCTTTTAGACACCAGAGAAGTATACCAAATACTCTCCGATTTTTACAGCGTTACCGTGAATATCACTCATTTTATATCGTGGCACACGAAGTGCGTGCACGCCTCGCACAAAATTGTCATGGTAGCGTGTCACACAGAATTGCACATTGCATATACTGGACTATAGTACCATGTTACCATAAAGCGCTGGTCAATGTTAGCGCATATTTCTATATCAAGATAGAATATGATGTTCAATGCCTGAACATGGATAAGTGCATAGATTTTGTTGTTGTGGTTTGATTGTCGAAAGCTTTTATGGAGGACCAACCTTCACACTGTTGCTCGGAAGCGTGTTGGGAAGAAAACCTAAGGAATAAACATTTCTGAGTTGATGCAACAAGACGAGCGGTGCCTTTTTTTTTTCATGACGTCATTCATTCATTTATTCATTCATTTTCTTCTTCTTCTTCTTCTTCTTCTTCTTCTTCTTCTTCTTCTTCTTCTTCTTCTTCTTCTTCTTCAAGAATATATATATATATATATATATATATATATATATATATATATATATATATATATATTCGAAGCAGAAAATAAAAATAACGTTGGCTTTCAACTTTTCATCCGATGCTCTGTAATGATAATGTCCCTTTTGTGGCTGTAAAACATGTTCATGTATTCGCTACAGACTGAGAATGTGTAGGTTTATCGACGTATAGAACATGACAGAATCGAGTAGCCTAGTAAAGAAGTTTGCCATTATGTATGGTGTATATGGTATATACTGAATACAAGACTGGAGTTTTACTCTATTACGAATCAATAAATGCTAGCAGGATCCTCATAGGAATGAGCTATCGAATCAATGGACGAAGACAACCATGGACCAGTTATCCACCAAACTTGGTCTTTCGCAAAGGAATAAAAAATGTGGAAAAAATGAATAAAAAAGAAGAGGAGAAAAAATAAAAACAAGAGACCCGCGGGTCTAGCGCTCACCTGAGTATCGCAAGTTCACCTTTCACACAGTCACTAATCTAAATTATTCACAGCTCTACTAAAATTTGACCAGGCATTCTCAAGTAGAAGATGAAAATGTACAATAAGGGCCCAAATCTTTTAAGATTCCTTAATGTGGGGGGATTGGGGCCCCCTGGGGCCCTCTGGGTGGGGCATGGTGCCCATTTTGGTAAATTGAGATCCTGACCCCCTAGGGATGCTACCTGCCAAGTTTGACGAAAATCCATCATGAGGTTTTCAGGAAGAAGATGAAAATGTACAATTCAGGCCCCCATTTGGACCTTCCCAACCCCCCCCCCCCCCCTGCCCCCAAGAGGGGCACCCCTGCATCTGCTATGAACAAACTACAGTCATTAATGTACTCACTCATAGTATTATCTTAGCTCTATAACTTCTGATTCCAGAGAAGATTTTTAAAGATTCTTTCATTTTGGGGGGTTTGGGCCCCCCCCCCACCCCTGGGGCCCCTGGGTGGGGCATGGTGCCCATTTTAACAAATTGAGATCCTAACCCCCTAGAGATGCTACCTGCCAAGTTTGGTGAAAATTCGTCATGGGGTTCTCAAGAAGAAGATGAAAATGTACAATTTAGGCCCCATTAGGACCCCTCCCCACCCCCCTCCCCTGGGTCCCAATGGGGGGCACCCTGATTCTGCCATGAACAAACTTGAAACTACAGTCATCAATGTACTAACTCATAGTATTAACTTAGCTCTACTGTATCACTTCTGGTTCTAGAGAAGAAGATTTTTACAGATTCCTTATTTTTTTTTTTTTTTGGGGGGGGGGGGGTTGGGCCCCCCCTGGGGGCCCCCTGGGTGGGGCATGGTGTCCATTTTAACAAATTGAATTCCTAACCCCCTAGGGATGCTACCTGCCAAGTTTGATGAAAATCGGTCTTGGGGGTTTGCAAGAAGAAGATGAAAATGTAAAAAGTTTACGCACGACAGACGACGGACGACGGACGACGGACGACGCACGACGGACGCCGGACGAAGGGCAATCGCAATAGCTCACTTGAGCCTTTGGCTCAGGTGAGCTAAAAATGTGATTATATTTAATGATATCATTTTTGTAATAATTGTAAAGATAGCTTGACCGACAAATGGAAGAGAGACGAAGAGGGAGAGAGAGATCGAGAGAGAGAGAGAGAGGGAATGAATGAAGTGAGAAAGAGGGAGAGCGGGAGAAGAAAGGGGGAAAGAATGCTTCCTTGTAAATAAACAGTGTGTTTCTCAGAAAACCCATAGTAATCTGACGCGTTTATGTGAAAGAAAACTTAGTATTGGTGGATGACTGAGAAGCTCAATTATGTCTGAACAAACACAGCTGGTTCCAGTTGAGGAAATTGGTAATCAATTTTTCCCCGCCAATCGTAATTTGCACTTTTGGCCAAAAAATTATATTTTTATTTGACCTCAATTTGAGTCGAATAAAACCTATAATTTATTGCCCAGAAATGAATTACCAATTTGGTTTTTTACTATTTCTTTGTGGAGCCAATATGTGAAATATAATATACATGTATGTATGTACATGTATGTATATACTTACATACATATACAGATATGGCAAGCTCTATCATTTATAGTATCTGTGGAAGTAACTTTCCCTGTGGGAGATATACAATTGTACTCGACTTATCTCTGCAAAATGTTCTAAAAAATGAAGGTCAACCATATAATATCTTACCATTGCACCAAAGTCGAAAGATAGACACTAAATATGGAAGTCATGAGATTTTCTTCTGCTTCATTTTATTTGAATTATTTGTTATACCATAACATCACTGAACATGAAATTATCGATAATATAATTATACGCACACAAGATCGCTCTCTCTGATTAAAACTTTTTTTTATTGCCATACACATCTTGCAGTGGATACTCCGCGTTAGAGCAGTCTGTGAAACATGGAAATTTTGTTCATTATGCACGTATCAGGTACTCTGTTTCATAAATAACCACAAAAGGTAAGTGACTGGCTTCAGTCTATATCGGTTAACAAGACTGCGTGAGTATACGGTACTCGCTGCTTTAGAAGTTAAACTTTCAACAAACACGAAGGACCTGTGTCACATGAGGTATAAGACTCACATTGAAACTCTGAACCACCACAAAATAACCTGTGTCAGTGCAGGCCAAACATTTTTATGATATCAATAACATCATATTTTCTCTTTCATTTTAAGACAAACTTGTTTCCTTTTTTTCTTAAATGGGGCAACTTGACTTTCCATGCATATGATTAAAAAGGCAAAATCTGCAAAAGCCATGGCTTGCCAGTGGTAGAATAACAAGCTCATGATTACATTGTGTATGCATCAAATTCTTCAAGTTATGTCACTCAATTAAACTACCTTCTCCATTTAGCCTTGACAGTACATTGAATTTGTCCCTTCACACAAACTAGAATTCAACTACAACTTGTGTAGTGAAACTCCTGCAGAGTTTAAGTAGAACTACGTTGGGTACTTGTACATTATGTCATCAGTATATGTCCCCAAGTGCAGTACTTATCACGTCACTAGAAATGATGCACTTATATCAGAAAGTTTTTTAAAAGATGATAGTTGGTGCATGAAATGACACTTGTATTGATGCCACAGCTTGATTTAACACAGAAATCATGTGCCTCAAATGACATAACATATCATTGATATCTTCAGCAAGTATTGTATTTAAAATGGTTGCAAAAATGAAACATGTCTTACTTAACATAAACATAATGCATTTTTCGTAATTTGTGATGTTTACATGATGATTACTGAACAGGAAATGTTTCTTATCTCATGCGGTTAGAAAGTACAGTATCACGCTTCAATGAAGGTAATTACTCAACGCTGAAGAACCAATCCATAGTTTAAATACACGTAAGGAATGAAAACGAAATAAAGCAATACATAAAGGAGATCATTTAAAGTCCTTTTCTTTTCTCCCGGACAAAGTCCCTTTCCCTGTGTGGATGCTCAGAATGGTAAATCATAATACTGAGACAAAATCAAACATGGAAAAACCCTGAAACCATTTGTTCTCACAGACTATGTCACATATCAACGAAAACCATGACCATTACTAACAACGTCAAAGTAATAATCTTACCCCATTTAGAAACAAACACCATTTCCTCCTATGTATGGTATGCATGTCATTGTTTCCTCCTTTCCTTCCTTTTTTTTTTTTTTTTTTTTGCAATTGTTTACCTGAACTTTACAAGTTCATTTCTGCAGGTAACGGCTCACACCACATCGCTGCAAGTTTTAAATCACCCAAATAACAGTGATACAGAAAATATAGCAGCTCCTGATGTCTTGCACTCAAATGGCATCAAACTGTATATATACAAACGTAATCTGGCTGATTTAAAACTGTGTATGCCTTATGCCTTATTAACTTCACTTCAGTTTTTGTTTCCTTTTCTTCCCTCCCCCCCCCCCCAAACAAAAACCAACCAAACAAACAAACAAACATACATGTACATATCAAGGCAGGGAGGAGGGTTCAAACTCCCTTCATCTTGTAAAAGAATATACATGCCAATGGCTGGCCTTGATGGATCCCTTTTTAAAGGGACCATATAGTTTTGGCTGATACCTAATTTCAGGTTTCTAACATTTTTTTGGTGAGATAATGAGAAACCTCTTATGAAATATGAAAGCGCATGTAATTCTATGAGGAATTCAACGTTTATTTGATGGAAATTGGTTTTGACATGGCTGAGATATCCAAAAAACAGCGATTCTAATAAAGTTTGGGACCCACACTTCATTACGATTGCTTTAATTTGTTTTTGGACGTTTCAGTCATTCCAAACCCGATTTTCATCAAATAGAGTTTGAATTCCTCTTAAAATGGTATATTCTGAACTATATCATCAGTGTTTTCTTGGTATCTCGCAAAAGTTAAAAGCCCAATTCTCATCTCCACCAATACTGTACCATCCCCTTTAATGTAGACTCTTCAAAAGGTTTATGGAAACTATATATATATATATATATATATATATAGAGAGAGAGAGAGAGAGAGAGAGAGAGAGAGAGAGATAGAGAGAGAGAATGCAGCATACCACCAGGCAAATATCTCCTGAGAGAAGCACAAAACACATCAAGAATTTTCCACTATTACAATCTTGATATGTACATTTGTTTTAAGTAAGATTTGGCAAAATACAAGCCTATAAAGAGGCTCACTATATGCATGCTTTATAGTTCTGCAGCTGTATCTGTGACGAGACCTGTTTGAGGGCATGATATTAACACGTTAAATTCACTAAGCAAGATCATCAAACACAATTAAACAGATGATTACATACTCGGCCTATGTACAAATCTTCTGTTAAAAAGGAGATACATTGTAGATTTTTTTCTTTACAAAAGTTCCACTATTTTCATTAAAATCAGATAAAACTCTGTATATCATATACAATGAATGAACAATAGAAGACACTAAGGCAATTGATAGATAGTACAGTATTTCGATGCTTAGTGGGACCTAAATCTGGGAATTTTGATGTATTTTGTAGAGAGAGAAAAAAAAAGAAAGAAAAGAAAATTGTCTCTGATTATATGAACTTTTCATCACTTTGGTTTATTAAACTAGATACTTAATCACTTATAAACATTTACTCTCTTGCATTGATTGTGTTATGATAAAAGAAAAAAAAAACTTGTGAAATTACCTGTGCCTTCATTGTATCATGGTGATACAGTATTATCTGATATTGGTATGTAAGAATAAAAACAACACATGAGGCACATTTCAGAGTAACAAAGCCATTATAGTGCACTGCCATACAAAAGATGCACTGAAGAAAACTATGTACACTCAACAGCTACCTTTACTGACAATGTATACTCTCCATTATATATCAAGCATCAGAACAGTATCGGTATACATTGTACCGCAGGCTGGGGATGTGACTTAAAACACATTGAATGTTAATGGAAACACTGCGAAACGCATCTCAATAACTTTGGCAAGCACATCCACAGCTTCCCTCAGTTTTCTGTTTTTTTTTACACCGAAACACTCCCCCTTCATGCACTGCTCATTTCCCATTCTGGAAGCCTCAAAAATGCGGGGCAAGTTTCTTGATTTGAGATGCTCTCGTGAGAGTGCTAGTCATTCGTGTTCCGTTTCTGGCTAGGAAGTTGTTGTTGTTCAAATAGGACTACAGTACATGTACTGTACTATCATGCCTAAAAGCAGTACCTAATCATGTGCACCCATTTACAGAGCAAATACATGTCATCTCCAGCTAACACTTGCAGGGATTTACCAAGTAAAAGAGACTGCTCCTGATATGCAAAGAGAAAAACTCATTTAAAAGAAAAGAAAAGAAAAGAAAACTGATTGTCTGCACATCTGATCTCCCACAAAAGATTCTCTGCATAAGACCAAGCATGTCACAGTCTGTCATGCAAAACTTGGGACAATAGCAATAAACTGCACTTAAAAGAGTGTGTGCAGCTTACCTCCACATGGAAGTACACAATAAAAGTTAGAAGTAACTGTTCACAACATGTTCACGTCACGTGACACACACAATGCTTCCTTTAACATGCTATGGGAAAATGTCTGTTGTTAAAAGGGGCCCTTCTCACTTTGGAAGAAAGGTCTTTGACCACTGCTTATTTGAACTGCTTATCATACAATTTTGTAGTAGCAGGCACTTATCAGTGGTTCTTCCATACAAATGCTGTGTTTTGTTTTTTGGGGTTACAGTTTTTGTTTTTCTTTCCTTTTTGATATGACACAGCAGATATTGTAATCATGTGGACAAGTCCATACTGACATAGGGGGAGGTAGGATATCAGACATGAGCTGTAAAATTTTCCCATAAAAGGGAGAAATTAAAAACCCAGTATGTCAAGAAAGGTCAACAGCTAAACATCAGTCACTCAGCTCGCAACACCCAGGGAGGTGAGCTCCCTGCAACACCACTGCTTCTACATTTGTACCATGGTTAGTTGCTACCAGGGAGGTGACCCACCTCCCTGGTTGCTACTGTGCATGTGTGCACTGACAGTTTACGAAAAGGGCAAGTCCTTGCAACTGATTGACAAATTGCCCTACAAGGGCAAGTCCATTGAACGAGGTGCACTTCCTACATCCCATTTTTTGCATGACTGGAGTCACTGAATTTTCATGCCATAGAGGGAGGGTACCATTTTTAGATGCCACATGCTTCAAAACACAATCACAATACACAGCATGTCAGAACTCTGGCTTTCTAAAACGAAGAGTCAACGTCAGTGAGGTATGAAGCTTCTAACAGACCAGTAACTTACATTAGCAACGCATAGTCAATCTGATATTTGTGAGGTAAGATTCAGCTGAGAAGACAAAAGACAATGGAACTTTGAGACTTATAGATTTGCAACATTATAATCACATTCATGAAATCAAAGTAGGTGATGCCTTGAACATTTCGACAAAGACCCAGTAAATAGGTGGATTCACCACAGATATCCACCGACAGCGTTACACTTTTCAAACCTGGTGTAACGTCCCACTTTCACACCAGTTTTCTTGTACATACTATTGTGCCAGCTGGAGGGCTTGAAGACAGTGGTAACACACTTTGTATGGTTACACAACTGGATATATAAGAGTACAGACAACCACTGCAGATGCCAAATCGATATGGGTACAATTAAGTATTAAATGATACCCATGTGTAGCTCACCTTAGAATCGCCATTTCCCTAAACCACAATCCCTCCCTCAAAAAAAAAAGGCAAATGAATACATTTGTGAAAATGGTTCAACTGTCAAGAGGATTCCAAGCGCAAAGCGCAAACAAAGCTCGTACGATCAGATTCTGGCCTTTGTGTTTACATTCTCTAAGAGAGCTAAGTGTAGCATGTCCAAGAGTACAAAAGAGGACGACTGCATGACACGATGTATACAAATGAGGACATTTAGTGGGAGGTGACCTTGCTAATTGGTATGTATCACATTACAGTGACAGAGATAGTCACACAAATAAACAAAGAGAGGGGGGAGGGGAAAAGAAAAAGCTGATAACATGGTGTCACATGGTTTGATAATCTGTCCGGATGGGAGATGGTTACGCTGGAAGTAAATACACGGTATCTGCCACAGAGCGCACCATTCTAAAGTCCAGCACGTGAGCACAGGTTTCACACAAATATTATCATCTTCAAACTCCTGCACATGGACACATACCAACCTCTGCCATTGTAGCTCTGTTATGCATTACTGTTTCTGGGTTTGTATGTATAATACACTGTTTTACATTGTGGTGAGTAAATTCCTTTTTAAAAAATGATAATAATTTGTAAAAAAAAATGCTAAACTCTGTTTTAAAAATATCTGAAACTGCATTCATGAACAAATACCTACCATCAAGTAGAGCAAGTGACCTCATACATGCATCCACCTGACAGCAAATCAAATCTTTTCAAACACAGAACTTCTGTGACCTAGCTTGAATTTTCAGTTGGTGTTCCATTATTTTTCCTTCATTTTGCAACCTGTCTGTTTATGTGCTCAAACTGTTTGCCCATTCAGTCTAAAGCAAAATCATCTGTCCTCAAACCAAAAACTGGTTCTACAATCCCGAAAATGGTGCAATAATTATTTTTGTCTTTTAAATCATTTATACTATACTATAGGATGGTCTTGTGAAACACCGATACACTTCATTCTTCTGCTTGCTTAAAGAGCACTGAAAGGAAAATGTAGAGGAATTTCCCACAAGTTTCTGTACTGTATAAAGGTCACCCTGGGAAAGGTACATACATATATTAGTCCTGGAACATGTTGCACTTTCTGCTGGCTGCTCACAGCTGCAGATAATTGGTACCAAACAACAATTTAGCATGAAATGCCAACAGTCTTATGTTTGTCGACAAGAGCAGGAATCCAACGCACTTTACTTTTCAGAGGTACACACAAAGGATAATCCCCAAAACTCCAGGAGGTCACTCTCTTCGATTCTGAGCTGACCTTGATACACACTTTCTCTGTTTGCAACAGACGCTAAAAGGAAAATGGGACAGTAGGGAATGACCAACCTGGGAAAGGCATGCACTAGTCATGGGAAGAACACATATTTTGCTAATTGTGGCTACACACAATAGGTACAAGAGAGCTACTTATTACGCTTCAATTGTTATGCCTGTCAACTGAAGCAGGAGTTTTATCCTATTTAAAGGGATACATACAGTGTACAGGGTAATCCCTAACACCTAGGAAGATTACTGTACTAAGCAGTGGGATCATACATATTAAAAAAAAAAAAAAAAAAAAAAAAAACTTTTCCAAGACTTACACACACTGAATGCTTTCTACATCCATTAATATCCTTAGTGTGGTTATGGCATGGCAAACACATTGTAATGTGTCCCACAGGACATTCCACTGACTGTAGACATCTTTAATTGCTAAATGCTTGATCATGTGTATTACATGGTATGTACTACGAGGGTTATGAATCTTGACATCACAAGCTGAAGACACGTGTTACTGCACACAGGACCCGTCAGGCAACTTCTCCAACTTGTAGATGAGTCACATTCTTTCATCTCCGCGCAGCTGGCCAGAGTCTCTGAACAAATGTCAGCATGGGGGGCACTGGAAGATCATAAATATCACACTGTCTGTGCTGCTGACTCAACAAATTGTCCTTGACACTTACCCTTGCCTTGGCTACACGGAAGGACTGTTTTGGATTCCCCTTTCCATTAAAGTACAGAACAGCATACAATGTCAGCAGTAGAGTGGAGAACCTTCCCTTTGTCACGCCATAGTCCATAGGAAGAATCAGTTCAGGCAGCTCTGCGTTTGGAATTCAGCAAATGAGATGCACTGCCTATCAGTCGGTCCAAGCTTGCAGATCATGATGTCTTTCTTTTTAATAATGGAAAAGTCCATCGCATGGACAACGCTTGGGATTAGGCGGTCACTGCAGAATCCCCCAACATGAAGGCAGGGGGGATAGGCTATGCAAGTAACATGCCAGCCTGAGAAAATATTGCAACAATCCTCTTTAGTTTGATGCCTGCGCAAAAAGAATGGAGCCATTCTTAAATGTAGCACTTCTGGCAACCAAGACATACAGTTTCTTGGAGTTGATTCCACGTCTTCAAAAAAAAAGTAAAAAAAAAAAAAAAAATGTAACAACGAAAGAAGCAGCTCACAATCACTGTTGAGTTTGCGGCAGTGGATGGCGTCGGGGTCATTTTCGCTCACTATCTCCATCTCTCAACCCCAAATTTAGCCTCTTGTTATCGTTCACATGAGTCTTTCTGAAAGTCAATTTGACGCTTTCAAGAAGAAATGAGCCAGCATGGGGCTTCGTCTCACTTGAAGCAGTCAATGTCTCCAGCAGTACGCTCTCTAGATGCAACTCCACTGTCGAGTTCATATCATGTGCTCTTTGTCAAAATTGCGGTCAACCTGACGAGAAATAAAAGAACAAAATAATGCGAGTCACCCTTCAAGCACAAATGTCATCATCACAATCAATATTCAGATTAGCTGTGTAATGATTGTTTGATCAGAACAATAAACACACTAACACTAATCCTACTGCAAAAGATTACCTTTTTCTCCTTCAGCGATTAAGCAGTCAGTTTGTCATCAACCACAGACAATCCTATGTGCATCTACATCTGACACATACATTTAAACTAAAAATTAAAATAATCTCATCTGTAGACAGAATTTTGCTATGAATAACCCATCTACCAACTATTCATTTCTCAAATTTATATTCATGCTCTCCTTCAAGGGAAGAAGCTCGATCAAATCTTGATTTCCTAATATCATGACCATCTGGATGCAGTGAAGTATGGGTGACTGATGAACAGTCCCACTTTTGCAAATTATGTTTTACTAACCTGTGTTCCTATTTGTTGAGCTATGGGGTTGGTAGGTATGAAATAAAGATCAAAGGGGTACCGAGTTTGTTGATAGGATTGTCAAGCAATATACCATACTGAATACGCTGAATATTTCGCGAGGTTTTCATTTTCGCAAATTTCGCGAGTCAGGTGCTATTCGCGAAATTAAAGACACGCGAAAATATTGACTCTGATACCGATGTGAATGTGACGTACGCGTGTACACTTCTCTGTTGTGTACAGGACTCCACGATCGCGAATTTAACCACTCGCGAAATCGTCAGGAATTCCTGATTCGCGAAAATTTAGACTCGCGAAATATATGGCGTATACAGTAAGTCATGCCAACATCATAAGCAACTTACCAGGGCAAGCTGTCTTCCTATGTTGCCGATCGTAACGCCACCTGAGAAGAACACGCACGGAAGCCACGATCGGACATACAAAAAGTCAGGCTCAGTGTATCTGTCAGAGAGAAAGGAAAAGATATGAAGAGTCGTTTTAAAGTGCACATCATGTCATACTTGAGTGACCATTTTATACAGTTCTTAGAATCATTTTATCACTATCATCTAACTACACTCTATAAATCATGTTCTCAGCAATGTCTTATCATCATTTAACTGCAATCTATAAATCATGTTCTTTGCGTCGTTTGATCACTATCATCTGACCACAGTTTATAAATCATGTTTGGTTCCCATAACAGCACATTGCAGAAAGTTGTGGTACAGAGAACACAGAAAACATTTTTGCTCAGACATAAAACTACTACCAGTCTTCGGTGACCATTTTTAAACTGCAAAAAAAATTATCACATTTCTCGGTTTATAGTCATGCACCTTTCCAAATACACACAGGTGACATTCATCAATGGAGAATGCATCATGCAATATTTACTAATTTGATACCATTGGCCCCCTGATTTGAACAAGGATGCCAACCTTGTACATACCATTGCAGTATTCTGAGGGACGAAAAGGTGTATGACTATATCTAATATATTTTTTAAATACAGCCTCTTTATGTTTCCTGCAATAGACATGCATAGTGATACAATTCTGGAAAAATTAAATTTCCCAAGAAACCTGCAGGATTTTTGGCAAAAGTACAAGACATTGCACAAAAGTAACAGTTGGAATCTCTGCTGTTTGCACATAGTGCCAATAGTATTTATAGATAGTCCCCACTAGGGGTAATGGGGCACCAATTTTAAAATGAGACATCTCTGATTTACATGCGCTTAACTTTACGTACCTGTAAACACCCTTGTAGACAAGTAGTTGAGTGACGATGGTGGCTAAAAATGCAATGGTGAGGGCAAGTCCGAATCCACTCCTTGACCGGTCAAAGAGCCACCACAGGCCAAGGGACATTGCTGCCAGGGTCAGCGAAAACTGAAGGTTGTTTGCAAACTCAATTTTCTGCGTGAGCGACAAAGCACACTAGTCAAGGAATGCAAAGAACAAATTGCCACTAGAACTTCCTTCAAAACAGAGTTTCCAGCCAGAACAAGGCTGACAGATTGCCTAATATTATCTTTCTAACAAGAGAATTTGAATGTGCAGAATGACAAATCTGACGATGAAATGGTAATTAAGTGACATACTTTGAATACTCTTTGCAATGCAATGCAAACAAATTCATACAGTAAATCATCACATCATATAATCATGGACTAATCTCAGCCTCTCCTATCACTTATAAGTATGAAGGCATCTCTTGACATATCACTGATAATTTTAGAGATGATAACAAAATGAATTGAACAGCAATACTTTAAACCATTGAGGACAAGCTGATTTTGCTCTAGCCTATATTTCCCCCAGACATCTGCCCAGTCACTTTATAGGACTTCTCTTCAATGGGATATTAAAGATACATGATTTCACTCACAAATGTCTCACTTCTTCTCCATCCATAGACAGAAAAAGGAAAATAATGCGGTGGGGAAATGGAGACTATACTTCAGGTCCCTCACAATTATCGTAAATACTAAGCCTGCACTGACAAGAAAGGATACAGCACATGCATGGTTGATTCCAACAAAGACAGCAAGACACCTCATGACGTGTGACCATTCTCTCTTGTAATAGGGAGTCTCGCCAAGCTTGTTGTCTATACAGGGGTACAGGAGGCCAACCAGAACTGCAAGATGAAGAGGAAAATACAAGTTGTGGTACATTCAAGCTTATGACAAAGGTATTCAAGTCAGACAAGCAACATAGGCTGAGAATTACTCTTGTCATATAAAATACACGTATTTTGCACAATTGTACACTAATTCAGAAACAAAACATGTACTGCTAAGTACCATGAAATAACTGTCATTGGTTATTTGATTCTGATATAAGGCAAGATGTCCATCTGTATGCATTTATATAATTCCAATCTCATCTTTCTCTCCTTTTAAGAAATGCTTCATTCAGAAACTTGGATGAGAGGCATGAAAGTATCAATGTTTGTAATATCTTCCTAAGAAGTAAACACCTTCACTGACAAGAAAGAGAATATACATGTGTGTGAACGTAAGTATATATGTTGGAGGGGGGGGGGGAAGAGATTGGTTTAACAGTAATCCTTAAGAAGACTAACCTGCTGCCGACCCACAGAATGGTGCAACCCACCATGCTGACGATGAAATGCTGTTCAGTGTTCCAGGGGGAAACAGGGTCACGTTGTTTTGGACTTGAAGGAGGTTGAGCACCAGTGCCATGACGATGCCAATGATAAACAGCACGACGCCTCTTCTGCAAAGACTCCGACATAACTGGAAGGGCAAAGAAGTTCACACAGAATTAATTTGACTGTCTAAACGCATTTTTAGCACGTTGCCTACAAACAGAGCGACATAGGTATTGGCATACAGTAGTAGTATCATGCTAACTGGAAATTTGTACATGTACACTGAAGCATCATTCATAAATAAAAAAAGAACACATTGAATGTAACACACATATCCATTCTGATGTCTACTATAAGCATGAGAACACAAACACTGAATAGCTACTTGTACGTAATATACTGGTTGGTTTCTTCAGTACAAACAACTGCAGATACATTCAGTATTTGCATGTGATGCTGGTGAATGCAAGTTGGCAAAGTGGGATGTAAAATCAATTCAGAAGGTGCCACAAAATAAGTTTTTGAGAATCAAGTAGAAATGAAAAAGGAGAAGTCTTGCCAATGCCAGGATTCATTAGGCCAATTCTCAGTGGCAAAAAATTTTGAAAAATGAGAAAAGGGGATGAGGATAATCCAGGATTAAGGATAATACAGGGATAAGGAGATTAAGGGGCTAAAAACCAAGGGAGAAAAGGGCTTCGGGCTTTGGCTAATACCATTCATGCAATTATTTTCTCTGCTTTGATAACTGGGCAATCTCATCACACCTCTAAAACCATTTGGTAACAAGGCCATGCATGCATTCTTCAAATGAAGGATTACAAAACATACCATTCTGTAAATCATACCTACACACGGACAGAGAAAGAATGAATTACCGTGTCATCAAGGCCAAGTTGGATTTATACATTTCTTCCTGCTGAGACATTACACTTTCATAATCCTCTCTTTGCCTTTGTTTTGACTGTTCTCTGCATAGGATTGTACAGTTGTCAATGTGCTTTTGTTCTGTAAACCCTTTGTTGAATGCTGCTTTATCAAATTATAGAATAAAGAACTTGTAACCTGAAAAGAAATGGAGCTCTAAGTTATGCTGGTGACTAACCTTGACCTTTTGTCTGTCCAGTAAGACTGCCATCGTGTGGCTAAATGAGGTGACACCCTTGCTCTCCTTGGCATTCTGACTCTGACCCACGCTGGAAACTTGCGAGTGTGAAGCCATGGTTGATCGTGCAGTCAAAAACACCCAGACTCTTTCTCTGTATGTCTCTCCTTCAGTCGCCTTGTCTTCAATGCCTTGGAGCTTGCACCCCCAGAAGGATGATAAAATGAATGTGTCTGTGTCTTCCTCTCTGGGTAAGATCACTTCAAAGTTTGCTTCTTTTCCCGATATCACATTTTTGCCAGACAGTTCCTCCCTGGGGGTTCAGAGGTCATAGGGCAGAGTGAGAGGAACTGCAGGGAAGAAACTCCTTCCTTTGAGGTCACTCAATGTCAACTGACTGGTGAATTTTCACACGATATGAAGCTACAGTAATCTGATTGCAGGATTGATCTGAAAGAGAGGAGAGACGAAACCATGTGGGAACTTCATCAATGTACATAATGATCTGGGGTCTTCACGGTGCTTCCGTCACACTGGCACAGTGGCAGGTTTAGATTAGAGGGTCACCATCATAATATTGAAAGGGAAATATATGCCTAACGACTATATTTTCGGTGCAAGGTCACTATCAAGCAAATACTCGGAGTGAAAAAGGATATATATTTAGCAGAGTGCAGCACACTCCCACTCGCTATCACGAAGGTTTTTCAACTTCCTTCCTTTCAAGTTTTTCACATGATTTATCTTGAATGTACAGCAGCACACATGAACAGCAGCCCTCTTTCTGCTCTAATGTTGCATACACATGCAGATGTTATTTGGACAAAAGGGAAAAGAATAATCATGCGAGTGGAACATCTAATGCCATGAGTTTCGCGAAACTATGTAGTCTTTAACAGGTAGATTTATGAGATATAAAATATACATGTACAATGCAGCAAGTATAAACCACAAACATATATGTGCAACCTCGACTGATGTTTTTGTTTTTGTGTTTTTCCTTCTCTTTCCAGCAATACATGTATGTGCATCTCATTATGCCAGGTGGACCCTGGATCCATCAAGGCCTTGTAACATAAATACAGCTTTGGAATTAATCATTTATGAGAGCAAGGTCACACCCACAGTTGCACATTATTCTGATTGGTCAATGCAGCATACCAATCAATATTGCTTTCAGAGCTTCCATTGTTAATAGTCAACTGCTTTGTTTGTCTGTTGGGGTTGCCCTCCAAGGCAAGAGTCATAGCTCATGATGATGGGCTCCTGTAAATGTTGCATTCTCCCCTCTATAAAACTTGTAATTGTTGCATATATTCAATAGTTCCATAATTATCATACTTAACATTATATCAACAAGTTACATTTGTACAAGTGAGAATGACGACTTGTTAGAGAAAGTTAAAAGCAAAGCAAAGAGCCACAAGCCAACTTCAAATTAACATCTTTGCCATAGGCTGGAAGATACCCTTGCTGAACTTTCTTTAACAGTAGCAACATTTTCATTTGGGCACCTGATAAAGCACAGCCACAAGTACGATAGTATGCCTACAGTTGTATGCCACTCAGATGAAAGAAAAAGACGATCTACACAACAGCATCAGGTTTTAATCACACAAACACATCTATTGCTAACTTCATTGGTACACTGGTGTAGACTGACATTAAAGGGAGGTCTATGCCCCACTTTTTTTAGGAACGAGAAATATTAAATCTAACGGTTATATCTAACACAAGCTGGCCATGCTATTAATTGGACCATAACTAACATTTAACACTGTCCAAAATTTGATCGCCTGCTTCATGGTTGAACTTTGGCACTGGAGCCGACACACGAACTTTAGTTTACATTCTCTCAACTCGAGTAGAAGAGTTGAATACGACTGCATACAAGCCTGCATTTAATAGACTTAACGTTAGAGCTCTAGATAAATGGGTGGGTTTCAGACTGAGCAAAACCTCTAACATTACTAAGGTAAATTGTGTACCACACAGTGCAGTGCACCACACTGGTGAACAATTCCATCCAAAATCATCTCTCCGGCAGACTCTGCTCTCTGCACCTCTCTGGGCACCTCAATACTATAGCTCCCTGCTCTGTTTTCCATTTGGATAGGCCTAAGACTAAGAGTAAGGAATGAAATGTCTGGCATTCTGTCCGTGTCAGTGGGTCTTATCTGGGTGTTGAATAAAATTATTAATGATTGATTTGGCTCACATCTGAATTAGACTAGGTTTCTACACTAACAAACTCGACCAATGGATGCAATGACCGTGTGACAGACTCGGACAGAAGAGGATCACCGATCATTGATTGAACATTGCTGACACTTTACGAGTTTGTCCGTCGATGGCACATATCGGACACAGGGTTTTGTGTAGGGCCTAGGCTACACAAACATGAAAGAATTTGGGCATTTGCACTCCTTGTCGATCTGACCGAGCCGAGGAAAATGTACGATTTCACAACCCGATGCCGGACATAGCATAGGTTAGCGGCATGCGGCATCAGCAGAAAAGCAATGACATGTCAACTAGCGAATCGGACCATGTTTGAAGTTTATGCCATGTTTAGCACACAATGCCACTAGAATTCTAGGGCCATATAGCAGTCTAGTGAAGTACTGAGTAGAAAAGATCTAACGTTCCAGTCGTCATCGAGCAGTGGCAACGAAAAAAAGACAAGATCTAAAGGAAGGAACCCACTTACCACTTACCGCATCGCATGCGGAAGACGCTGAATGAGAAAGAACACATTGCAACATTTTTGCCCGATATCTTACTTAGTTAGAGATCATTACATCGGAAATTACTGGCACTCTAGCGCCAAATCATTACTCATATCAATTCATTTGTTAATCTCACCTTGATATACATCCAGGCGAAAGAGTGGCAAAGAAGCAGTCCACAAAATCACCTCACAAAGCGCAAGAAGATTGCCTCTTGTCGTAGTAGTAGCTCGCCTCGTTGTTCGCTAAAGAAAACACACCATCAGCTACGTAGTGTAGTCATTCATACGCTAAAGTGATGCCTCGGCGGCTGGCGCTGGCTGGAGACTGCAGTGGTGGTTGCGTTGGAACCAGTGCGGAGGTCACGACCGGTCCGAGGTTTTCAGCGACAGCCGTATCAGCTGATATGTTGATGTGGCGCGATCGCGCGATGTGCTATTTATCATGCAAATTTATACGAGCGTGTGTCGATCAGCAACCAATCAGAGCTGTTGCCTGACCAGCCGATCCGTTTTCTTTTTCACACTCGCCACTGAAGTAATGAATAATGCATTAATTGTGACCCATTTATTTTCTGTTTCTGTGGGGGTGTAGGGTTAGACCCAGTCTTAGAACCAGCAAGCCTTGTTGTTATTGTTGACTTTTGCTCTTTAGTGTGATAATACATTGATGAAAAAGGAGAGAAAAGAGTAAATCATATTGTTTAAACTATGGATAAACATGCCAATAGCCGTAAGAGATAATATTATGAAAAATATGATGATATTGATTGCTAATATTGTCAACAATATATTAATATGGTCTGAATTAAAAGACAACAACTGTGAAATGAGGGAGGCCGCAGTCTAACCTCGTACCACATAACTAACGGCAGGTGTAACCTTTGCCACTGTTTTTATTATACAGCAAAAGCACATGCGTTTTGTTGATTTAGGACTATAGGTCAAATAAACACAGAAGACCAATAGCGTTATGTGCGTAGGGTCCAGATATGCCAAGTAATCAATACTGAATGAGGTGGTTTTAATCACATTTACCCAGTGGCAAGATGTGAGGACTTATACATAGATCAGAAAGGAATGCATCAAGCTTTCAAAAAAAAAAATAATAATAATAATAATTCAAGAGATTTTTAACAGAAAGTATACTAAACAACGTGTGAATAATATTAAAAAGCTGTTCGTAAGGGGCATTTTGATGTGGGAACCCAACACCGATATCAACGAGGATCAAAATCCACTTGACTGCTGGTTTATTCCATCGGAATATCAAACCATAAGTCTAAATTTGGCCCTGTTACGTAAAAAGATTCATATCAAACGCAAGTCAGAAAATAAAACATATAGGTCACGTATTCAGCCAATCAGAATTGAGTATTCAGAGATTTAACAGCCTAGATTATTTAATGCAATGCAACAGGTCCTGATTGCAGATAGAGTATGACAACTCAAGATAATTGTAGAAATCTAGAGTGGTATTAATGAGGAATTTCACGCCAGTAGGCCTAATGGTCTGCAGCAAATTCATTTACACGTACTGGTATGGTATGGTATGGTATGGTATGGTATATGGTACGGTATGGTATGGTATATGGTATGGTATGGTATGGTATGGTATGGTATGGTATGGTACTAAATCAATCTGATATATTTTCACTGTCTTATGTTGTGCAATCAAAAATATCTGACAGAAGTGTCCTCCTGCATGGGCTAAGAAAAGGCGTCATTTTGTGAAACTCAAATGTTGGTACATTGTGTTATTTTGCTCTCTAGTATCTCTCTCTCCCTCTCTCTCTCTCTCTCTCTTTCTTTGTTTGAAAAGATTTTATTTTCTGCATTTCATATTTTCTTTCAGAATAACAAAAATAACAAAGGCAGGTTCAATTACACAAATACAATTCTGAAAATTATTGACATATTACATAGTAAGTCATATTTTGTATGTAAAGACAAATGAAACGTTAAATAACATACAAAATGTTTATATGGCCAATAATGACTTAATTCACAGTACAATATATAATATATACATATAATGCAGAGGGCCGCCGTTATAAGCCGTGCTTGAACAGACGGACAGCCAGAGTTAAATTACCATTTTTTATTGTAGTACTTGAACACTAATACAGATGGGCCATGTTAAAGGGTGTGTACAGTTCTGGTCGAGGTGAAGATTTAGCTTTTAACGTTTTGTGAGATATTCAGAAACCACTCTATGAGATGTCAAAGAGCATGCGGTTTTAAGGGGTATCAAAAGTTTATTCGATGAAAATCGGTTTTGAAATGGCTGAGATATCCAAAAACAAGGTGAAACAAAGAGATACTAATAAAGTTGGGGCATGTCGCCTTTTATTATTAGCACTTTTTTGGATATCTCAGCCATTTGAAAACCAATTTTCATCAAATAAACGTTGAATCCTTCTTAAAATTACATGCTCTTTCATATTTCATAAGAGGCTTTTTATTATCTCACTTATCGTATGTTCAAAACATGAATCCCTACCTCAACCAGTACTGTACAGTCCCTTTAAAGTGCGTGTAAATCCAGTTTTATACAATTACTTGGTAAACAGGAGTGGTGCCTGTGAGTGCATGTGCAGGTGATGAAGCGCGAAAGTGTTGATGGTCAGCACTTCTAAGAAAATGATTGGATATGTTATAATATGGGCGAAGGGTCAAGCAGCAAAGTAAAAGAAAAGGAAAAACCTCTTTACTCACACACACACACATATATATATATATATATATATATATATATATATATATATATATATGAAGAGTTTGTTTGCAAAAACCGATAAGTACATATTTGCCAAATGGAGATATTTGCGATTAAAGGTCAAGAAAAATAAAGAAAATAATAAGAAAATTTCTGCTTCTTTTTGACCATAACTTCAAAAATGTACCTTGATATGTAGTGACCAATATATCATTTAAAAGGTATTATTTTGTACTTAATGACAGAGACCGTAATTCAAAATCTTCAAAAATGGACTTATCGGTTTTTGCAAACAAACTCTTCATATATATATATATATATAATCTGCAAAATTAAAGGGGGCGCATGCATCCCTCCCCCGCGCCATTTTTTCTTTTCATTTCTTTTATTTTAACCAAAAATAAAGAGGGGCGCGTACAGAAATGTTCTAGAAAATAAGGGCTAACAACACAATTTCCCATTCGTTCTGTGATCCCAAACTTTAGAATTATGTAGAAGGATTGCTATTTTTCCATAATATGATAAAGGTTGACCCGTTTCACATATTTTGAGTTCCCATGTAAAATTAGGGCGTGCGACTTTTTGTCGGTTTTGGGATGCACGGTCACATTTTATTCTCATGGACCTTGCAGGTATATTGTGTTAGGATTCTCGACAACAGTACAGTGCATGCGCGGGGAGGACGCATAAAAAGACTGCACGATAAGACCTGCGCTTTTAGTAGGATTCAGACCACGAACGCGAATTAGTGGGGTACAAAATCATAATCTCGAGAGTGGATCGCTATCGTTATATACCGCTGTTTTGTACGTGTGAATGTGGCTATATGCATGAGAGATGGATGCGCAATAAGCCCATAATATAGCACAGATGCAGTTGGAATAAATGCAAGAGGGCTTATACCAGTATAGTTTTGCATTGTTGGAGTTTTAACACCGGACTTTACAGTGTTATGTAATTGTGTTGCATGAAGGAGCATGCATCATAACTTTGCTCTATATTAAAAAGTAAGTTAAATTTAACATTGATTCATATTGCAAGATTACATTGCACCACACTGTATGGACATCATATCGACAAAAATGAATAGATAGGACCCTAAACAAGTAAATAAAATAATGAATGAATGAATGAATGAACAAATAAATAAATAAATAAATAAATAAATAAATAAATAAATAAATAAACAAATAAATACTGAGATCTCGTGCCGCCAGACCATCATGCAGTTACATAGGCCTATATACAATGAGGAATAGTCCGAATCACGAAGTCAGTTCTATGTCTACGTTTTCTGACGTGCAATTCTCATCTAATACCTTATTTCAGAAGGTAAGTTCACCACTAGGAAGGCAGACAATAACAGTCACGTCTTCAATGGAATGGATGTTCTATTGCAAGTATAGATACATTTCAATGCTCGGATGAACATATTACCAGTCTGCATGTATTGATTATTATGCGTTGGCAGTTCTTTTTTATAATGCGAGCCGAATCATGTTCGTTATTCTGAGGTACGTCCGAAAGTAGTAAGGTCGGTTATATTCTGAAGGTTCAGTTATTCTGGAACACACACACACAAAAAAAAAAAAAAATCATACCCTCTAAATTCCGTGGATTGAAAGTTTTAATCAAATAAGTTTGAATTCTTACTCTATTAGATTGAAAACTTCAATCCAACGTTTAGATTGGTCCCTGACTACAATCTATTTCAATCTAAGAAATTTAGAGTGGTATATATAATTATATATATGAAGAGTTTGTTTGCAAAAACCGATAAGTCCATTTTTGAAGATTTTGAAGTACGGTCTCTGTCATAAAGTACAAAATAATATCTTTTAAATGGTATATTGGTCACTACATATAAAGGTACATTTTTTAAGTTATGGTCAAAAGAAGCAAAAATTTTCTTATTATTCTCTTTATTTTTCTTGACCTTTAATGGCAAATATCTCCATTTGACCATTTGCGATTAAAGGTCAAGAAAAATAAAGAGAATAATAAGAAAATTTTTGCTTCTTTTGACCATAACTTCAAAAATGTACCTTTATATAATAGTGACCAATACATCATTTAAAAGGTATTATTTTGTACTTTATGACAGAGACCGTAATTCAAAATCTTCAAAAATGGACTTATCGGTTTTTGCAAACAAACTCTTCATATATATATATATATATATATATATATATATATATATATATATATACATATATACAAGAAGAATAAGAATAAGAATACTGTTCGTTAATCCGAACATTGTGGAGTTTCCAATGGTTTGTTAGTCCGAAAATTAAGGTTCGCATTGTGGGCGTTGTGGGCCTAATAAAGAAACCTTCTGAATTCCGAATCAAAGCTTCGTTTTCGGACAAAACGAAGCTTTGGAGTAAAGAATCTTTTTGCATTTGTCAACGAAACTTTGGAATAACCAACTTTCGGAATAAGCCTCTAGTATCGAGAAGAAAGAAATCCATTCACGAGCGCGTACGTGTATAGTATTATTTTTTTTTTCATTCCCCCAGGGCACGTATATAATTCATCTGTGGCTCATTTGCCAGGAAAATCACTCCTTCCGAGTGTTTAAAATCTGCACTGCATTGTTCGGTATTATCCAAGTTCAAGGTAGCAATAATTAACACGCTGTCTATTTTGTACAATGATTTTTATATCAAATTTATAATATCTACTCATTCTCATATAACTTTTGATCATGGAGATCACCCTTGCTGGTATTTTTAGGGGTTGCAGTCGGTGGGATGCTCTCAGCGGCCCTTGTGGCTGGCGTCCTTGTGGCTCCAATCTACTTGTATACCGAGAGAATAACATAGCTCCTATTTCATCATGTATAAAAGAGGAAGAGTCTGAGTCCATAGCAGCCTCTCTACAAGGGCAAATGATTTTTTAAGGGATTCGGATTCAAGTCCTTCCAGACTTGTTTTGGTATCTTGAAAAAGTGACGAGACTCGGGATTGTCCACTTAATTCACAGGTGTGAGGCCTGTACCACATACGTTCAACTAGTTGTGCATGATAAGGACAACTGGACATGTCTTTTCAGTGTGCAGCCAGCCGACCTGACCTGCTTTGTGGTTCGGGAAGGACACTACTCGTACTCTGGTGAGGTTCAGAGCTATAGAATTTGGGCTCTGGCGAGGTTCCTGCGGTAATAGCGCCATCTTGCGGTGATTGCGTGCTTACTATTATGCTTCGTACCCTTTCCTTCAACTGGACAAATTAACAATTAATATTAGCGTCAAAGCTGACATTTTGTCATGAAATAACAAAAGGAAATATAAGAAATGCAAATGAATTGAAACAGTTCCTCCTTGAAACAAACAATCAAAGAAAAAAACTCCAACAAAACAAGAAAATTGCGACTTGCGACATCTATAGTTACTATAACCCATGTACTAACTGCCTCAAATATAAACAATATCAGTGCAGGAGTATAATCGCATGGAGTGACTGCTCGCCGATAGTATAGATCCAGTACACACATTATGACAGCGGTCAAGCCACGGTCGGTTGTATCCACTATGATTGAGCCTGCTGACAATGACAATGACATTGGCAATGGATTTTGATTATCATACGGCCCATTATGGGGGTGCGGAAGAAACACCAATACACCAATAGAATACTGTATAAACATCATCAACGGCAATATTGGCAAAACATGAGAATATTTGAAATCCCATTACTGAAATGAATGGCATTTAAAATGATTTAAATGGGTCTTATCAGACTTTTTCAGATTGTTATATGAGATATTAAGATTAATCACACAATGAAGAAAGTTTCAGAGCGATGAAATAAAAGCATGAGAAGACAGTATACCCCAAAGTGCAACCAACGGCGAAATTCTAGAAAGTCAGGTTTATGTAGGGTCCCTACCAAACTTTCTATAAGTAAGATATCAGATGATATACAACAACAAAGGCATCTAAATTTGGACATAGTTACTCTAAAAATCTTAACAGACTTTTCAGCCCTTTGGTATGGTGGCAGTAAGAAACATGATATAATATAAAAATAATTATGTTAAGTACATTTTGATGTAAGATTATAACACTTTTTCACGAAAATTCTCCTTTCGTTAAAAAATGAAAAAAAAAAAAACGCTAAAAAGAAAGTGATATTTATCACCAGGTTATGTTCAATGTCCAAACAGCTCTGTATAATTATCATCTTTTCACGATATTAATAATGTATAAAGCGCACTTAGGTCACTGCTTCATTTTCATTGTATGGATCGATGACTATATTGTGCAATTAAAAATATTGCCGGCAGTAATGACAGCGCCTATATGGCATGCAGCAGAAAAACAAAACAAAAACAAAAATAAAAACAAAGACAATACAAAAACAAAAAAACAAAAACAAAAACAAAAAACAAAACAAAATAAAAAACATGAGAGACAGGGCCTATGTTGTGCATGGTTGTTAATTTTTGCCACTGCTGCACCTTAACCGGTATACCGTTTTATAGGCCTATCTCAACTTTTATACATGTATACAATGATTTAAAAAAAAAAAGAAGAAAACATATCGCAATGATCCTGATGATACCGACTCCGGTTCTTATATGATTTTGATTAAGCAGGGCTCGACACTAACGGTGGCCCGGTGGCCCGGTGGCCCGGGGCCACCAAAAACGCACGTCGGGCCACCAAAATTTCAGAAATGAAGATTTTGGTGGAACAATCGGGCCACCAAAAAAAGTCGGATGTTTGCCTTTATTTTAGACATGGGTACCTGTATCACTTCAGTAATACTTAGTATTTATTTTTCTATGTTTAGTATTATATTAGGACCGATTTAGTTTTCCTTATGTTTTTCTTGATTTTTTTTTTCGGGCCACCAAATTTCACTTTCGGGCCACCAAAAACTAAAAATCAATGATTTTCGGGCCACCAAAAATACAAGTACGGTGTGGAACCCTGGATTAAGTATTAAAATCTTTCTTTCTTTCTTTTTTTCTGGGGGGGGGGGATATCTTCGCTCTGGATTCCACTTCCACCGACATGTTGTATATACATCTAGTGAAAAACTTACTGCCTGCAGCACCTTCATAAACATAATACAGAGGGACTCGCCTATGTAGGGAGAGCATTAATGTATATAAAATTTGCAAATAGGCTTGCATGTTCAGATGGTTACAGCTCGTTATTCCGAAGGTTCCTTATTCCGAAGGCTCTTTAGTCCGAAGATTCGTTATTCCGAAAGTTCGTTGTTCCGAATTTCATTTTCGGATCAACGAATCTTCGGAATAACGAACCTTCGGAATAACGCCACAAATGTTCGGATTAACGAACCCTTTTTCATTTTCGGATTAACGAACCTCTTATAGGTATAGGGAATTTGTTTGTTTCGGATTAACGAACCTTCGGAATAACGAACCTTCGGAATAACGAACAGCACCCGTTCAGATTACCTTCATTAAAATCCAATTAGAGTCGAAGATCAAACGAATAAGATGCTATACAGGCCTCAGCAAAATCAGATCTAAAATATAAGAAAGTTACATTTCACATACATGTTTTAAATAAACAGAAATATAGCGAATTATAAGATGATCGTATACCACGGCCGTATAGCAGTATTCTTTTGTACATTCAAATCTTTACCAGATTTTTCCTTTGACACGGTCTTGTATAGAGATTTATTTGCATTCTATATACTCATTGCTTATGCACTTTCAGTCTTTTGTAGTTGATTCAAATGAATTGTGACATCATAATGAACACTCACCCCTGCCAGTCAAACGAAGGCTTTGATGACGCTTCAGTTGCAGGCCGACATCAGGGGCATGAACATTGTATTTCTATCAAGCAGTCAGTGAAAAAAAGTTTGAATATCGCCATCTGTTGTCAGTGTAACCTTTCTCGCTCTGTTTTTCCAATCAGTGCAGAGGGCGCACTTTTGATTCAAGCAAAGAAGCCACAACACTCGACTGCTGCACTGGCCACACACCGACGGTCATGTCTGTATTATTACAGTATTATGATTGGCTTTTAATTGTGACAATTTTGTTTTTAATTTTGCCTCTCCTGTTCCAGCGTGTGTGTGTGTGTGTGTGTGTGTGGGGGGGGGGGGGGGGTCAACGATGTCAATGGTAACCCCCTCCCATTCCCCTAGAATGTGTTATAAATATGTCTTCATCAACAGTAACTTTTGTTGTAACTGGAGACTACTACGGGTATTTGCCTCCTATGAATTAAATTAGTGGCTGCAAATTCAAAACTTGTTAAAAAAATCAACGATAAAAGAAAAAGCAAAACACTGACATAAACAAAATGAATCCGTACCATCATGACTTTCTCAAACTTTGAGAGGAACAAATGTTACTTGAGTTTGAAACCTTTCATCTATGTAAACTAAGATGAATCATAAATCATACAATCAAAATCAGATGCACTCCGCAGCCGGTTAGAAATTTTCTGTTGGTATCATTGTGATCATAAATTCATGATTTAGGCATAGGCCCTACTCGTTTTTGAAGTAATTCTCATCTAGGACCCTAAATTCATATTTTCCAATGATTGAATATAGGGCCTAAAGAAGAAATAACAGAATAATGAGCAGAATAATCAGAATTCAATTTAGAATGCATTGTATGTCGTTAGTAAATATTAAATCATCCACGAGGTTGGTAAATATACTGTATAACTATACTACAGCAGGTTCTAAATTATGATTGATCATATTCAAATGGTAGTATACGTGGCCAGCGGAACCCACTTTGCCCCCCCCCCCCCACACACACACATACTTTAGTGTGAGCGCAGTAAGCTTAATTTTTTGCGCTGAAGACTTTTTTGTTTTTTGTTTTGCTTGTCAGCTGAAGAAACCCGGAAGTGGGACCAGAAATTGCGCTGAAGGCCTTTTTTTTTTTTTTTTGTTATTAGCTGATGAAATCCGGAAGTGCCCCCCCCCCCCCTCCCCACACACACACACATACACACTTTTGAAAACGCTCCGCCGGCCCTGGTATATTTTTATGACAACTTAATTTCACTGTAAACACACAGCATAGGGCCTACACACTCATAATGAAGCCATTGCAGTGCACTTGTTTACCCAACCTTGACATGCGCGCAAATGCCTGCGGGTCCTCTGGTTAGCTGATTTTATTTTGTAATTTTATTAATTCTTTGTTTATTGAGTCTTGTGGGGGTGAGAGCAACTGTAATGCTGTCATTACAGCGAGTTTGTTTTTCTTCCGGACAAAACTCGGTATTCAGTCCATGTTTGATATCTGACCGGAAAAACGGTAAACATGGACCATTTCCTTGGAAAAACCCACTTACATTCACAGCGAATGACTCAGCGAGCACACAGATGCTTTGTTCTTTTTTTTTTCTTCCTATAAGAATGTCTACCAATCGGACGCGTCTACTGTTTATTTCTGTATGCATGGTGTACTCAGTATGCACTCTTCTGTACAATAATGGAATGGGTCACGAGCCATAGAGGTACATGTAGTCTGGTGCATTCCGCGCGTACGACCACTGGCACCCTATTATACACCCATCTCTTTCTGCATGGCACGCAAGGGGTAGGAATCGGAACGTTACTAAAGGGACTTATGCGTTCGCTCAGGGTGTGTACTTGCCATTGCTTGATACGTACATGGCATGGTGTGGATAAAGATTCTACAGGGCAGGCCATGCGCCACGCATATCACGCACAGTTAAAAGGGTAGCTGTCAGACACACCAGATGGTGATTGTACCTCCTTTTGAGTTGGACAGGTGTCTAGGTACTGAAGAATCAATCATATCCACTTAGCTTTGGATCTTAACATTGGATATATTATCGGAGAACGGTGTGGACTGGGAGGGCCCGGACTCTTTCTTTCGATCGGGGTTCGCACTTCTATTTATTTAGCCTTTTCCTTGTTTATTTGTCAAAATAATAATCACTGGTTTTGGTGTTCGATCAGGAACGGTCAAAAATCCAGCTGGTGCCCTGAAGAGCACTGTTCCTCCCCCGCGAGCCTACGGAGCACATCGAGAGGAGAGGAAGGGAGTAGCGCCTAGCGGTTCATGAAACGCAGGTAGAAGATGGATTGTGATTGATAATGAGATTGGAACTTTGATATCTGGTTGAAAAGAGCAGATGTAAATTCATTGCCTCCCACTAGCCCACTCTTACAACCGAGGCTAGCCTAGGATACATAGACTAGTGACATGTTTTGTCAACTTTTGACGCATATTTAGCTCACCAACCATTCTTCCCCGGCCCAATACAGGAGCTATCTATCGTCTTCATATAGCGTCTGACCAGTGAGAAGAAACCTAAATACTCGCTCGTTTATTATCGCTTCCACCCTCTTGAAAGAGAGAGAGGATATCTGATTAGATCCTCAACAACGTCGGAAAGAAGAACTCATAGAAGCCGCACGGAATAGACACATAGATCCGTCGTCTATTCACAAGGAGTAATAAAAGTGGAGTCGTAAAAATAATCATGGCTGGCCATACGATGGGGACCCGCCGGGCGTGGTGTGCAGCATGCGCCTCCTCAACACGAGTTAGACGGACTTCCCAGCTCGGTGTACTACTCGTTCTTTTCATATTCCAGTGTATTTTGCTTTCAAAGACCACAGAAGGATTTAATTTTGATACTAGAGCCCCGCTCACCTTTAGTGGACCCGCGGGAAGTCTGTTTGGATTCACGGTTGCACAACATCGTGATGGAGATACAGATTGGTAAGATTTTAATACATCTAATAGTAATACAGTCTCCTTTTTAGTGTACACGTACTCTTTTACATACATGCCTAATTTAAATCCTATAAATGGAACCACTTGTATCCACACCCATTTTGACAAGAAGCATTGACCATCAGTACATATTGCAGTTTTAATTGATGATCATGACGGTGATAACAATTGATAATAATATCAGATATAGTGATATCAACATGATCGTGATGCATGTAACTCCCGTTGGACGTTAATATATTAAAGTCCTCGGACCGGCAGTTTTCTTTCATTATCTGGCAATTTTGTTATCATTGATATACAACATGTACAGTGTATCTTGATATGCTATTATTATTTTTTCGGCTATAACAAAATTTCGATACAGCTAGAGAACACTGCTTGTCCAAAGGCCCAAGGACATTATTTCAATGGGAGTCACCTGTATGTTTGCCTCTGTGAAGAAGAAATAAAAGACGAAAATAAATTTGGAAGCCCACAGAGAGACAAGACCAGTGGCGGATCCAGAGGGGGGCACAACTGGTGCCCGCCCCCCTTACTTTTTGTTTTTAAAAAAAAGAAAAAAAGAAAGAAATGAAACCTGGAAGTGGCACCAGAAATATTAGCTGCACCCCTCCCCTTATAGAATTCCTGGATCCGCCCCTGAAGACTGACACACATTCTGTACATGTACAACATATTAACAATGCACAAAACAATGTAATAGAAGAGGCAAGGCGAGACAGTGTCTTGCAAAAATACATCAATTGATATTATTTTATACACAAGCACAAGACTGTATTGGGAATATTTTCAAATCTCATTATGAAACAGTAGCGAAGGGTGTAAAATCTACCTTCAAAGTTTGAATTAGCACTGAATTACTGATAAAAAAGACACATCAAATATTTAGTAATCAGATTGCAGCTTTACTACAGATTGTACAATGTAGTTTTCTCCCTGTTAGCTTTTGCACACTGGTTATGGTACAACTTCACAACAGTGTACAAAATGTAACAAGTGTACATTTCATATGTGAAACTGCAGGCATATACATTGTATATACAAAGTGTAGGCCTATGATAGTTTGGGAATATATTGGCTTTTGTACCCTTGTCCCATAATGTGTAAAGTTTATGCATCAATTGTGTGTGTGTGTGTGTGTGTGTGTGTGTGTAGGCAGGTATATGGCTGTAAATGTTGTGTGTACTGTATTCTTCAATCATGGTCAAACAAACTTCACATTTTCAGTGTATTTGACATATGAATGTCTCTGTGACAAAGTGGCAGTTTCTCATACAATGTAATATGCCAGAACCTGAAAGTATACACATACTGATGTACACTGTACATCTGCCATGTACATGTACACGTAGGTTTTACAGTCATCTGTTTAGCACAGCAATTTTCTCCTTTCTCTAATTTGATTGCTAGAGAAAGAAAAAAAAAAACTGAAATATGGATGTTACAAAAAGAAAACAGTGGCATTGCATTTATGATAAGCAATAGCTGTGTCTGTTTGAGATAGAGTGATATTCCAATAGACCATCAATTTATAGAGCAATCCTGGATTGTTTGGTGCATGGAAATTAAACTAGACATTAGCAGTTTTGATTTATATCTCGAGTGTGATAAGTAAACAAAATTATTACAATCTCAGAATGCATTTTATGGCATTACATAATGAGCAATAACTGTGTCTGCTCTGGAAAGAAAGATATTTCATCCATATTTTTAGAGCAATCCTGGATTGTTCGGTGCTTGGAAGATTAAACTGGACATTAGCAGTTTTGATTGGCGATCTTGAGTGTGAAATGTAAACAGATTCAATTACAGTCTCTGTTTGCAAATATACAGGTAAATGCTTAACTTCCACAATGTACGGTATTCAGTTTAAAGGTATTGTCTACCATTGGGAGCTATGATTTAAAGAATGTTCGAGTCATCACATTTAATGTATATTTGTGTAACCGGTAGGTCAGTTGTACAATGTATCACAGAAAATTCTACCTTATAAACATTTTGCAATAGATAAAGTCTAAAATATTATAAGAAGATATCACTATTTTTCTCAATACACCATAACTGTAGACGGTTTATTCTGGAAACAATTTATTAAAACTGTTGTTCACATTTTATATAATCAACAAAACTTAACATTGATTATACTGATTAACATTTGTACATCAGTTGTTTCTATCCCTAACTCACATTTTAGAACTATTTTGAAGCACTAAAGCTGGGTTTTTGTTTCAGCTGCAAATGGTAAATTCACAAAAAATGCTGTTAAGAACATTGATGTCATTATTTTTGCAGAAACCAACTGGGATAGAGAGGCCACAATACAGTGTAGGCCCTACATGTATTTTATTTAAATAGGCTGTGTATACAAAATTCTTACTGATACACTGAAAGGTCTCATTTGTTGTAATGTAGCTCAGATAAACACACACGAAGCAAACACCTGTCTGACAGGATACATATAATTTGTGTGTGGGTGCATGCATTGAGGTTGTCTTTGATTAGGATCTGTGTCCATGCAGCAGGCTGGATGTCAATGTGGCTAAGGCTGTTTTGGAAGAGGTCACCAGGGGTCAATGGTGAGCCAGTGCAGATCGTGATATTTCAAGACGTGTATATTCTTTTTCCTAATTACACTCCTTTTTTTTTTTTTTGTTGATCGCTTTTCTGGTTATTGTATGTTCATTCCTTTGTCATATGTGACATATTGACTTGGGAGCCTGAATTCTCACTTGCCTTGATGTGACTCTCCCTTGTATGTTAATGAATTCATGTGTTTGTTCAAATACACATTAACTACTACAGATTGTACTATATCTGTTTCCATAACCTATTATGGAAGAATTGTAACTTAAAAAAAAAAATGACATAATGAAGTGATTTATTGGAAGCAAAATCAGTACGGTACCACTTTCATGACTTTCATTGGTACACTTTGTGAGATACATCGTAGACACCACTGGAATACAACATGCAACGGTATAACTGAGTCTATTGTGTGTGTGTGCACATGGTCTATGGCAAACTGAGATTCATTGACAATGTATATTAATGCAAATACATGTAGTACTTTGTACCTTCAAACATTGCATTTTTGACCACATTCAAGTGTAGTTTTAGCCCCTGGTATCTTAACGTGACTCCAAAGTACAGTAGGGTCGTCAATGTTTGTTTGTTCAAATACACATTAACTAGTAGTATCATACGGTGTACTCATGCACTTTATATACAACAGGTACACTGAGTAGATTGAGATTTCTACCCTTCTGATTCTGTTAACTCAAAATTAGAGTGGTAGCAGTTATTGCATTCAATAATGATCTACTATCTGTTTCCATAACCTATTATGGAAGAATTGTAACTTTGAAAAAAAAAAATGACATAATGAAGTGATTTGTTGGAAGCAAAATCAGTACGGTACCACTTTCATGACTTTCATTGGTACAACTATACACTTTGTGAGATACATCATAGACACCACTGGAATACAACATGCAACTGTATAACTGAGTCTATTGTGTGTGTGTGCACATGGTCTATGGCAAACTGAGATTCATTGACAATGTATATTAATGCAAATACATGTAGTACTTTGTACCTTCAAACATTGCATTTTTGACCACATTCAAGTGTAGTTTTAGCCCCTGGTATCTTAACGTGACTCCAAAGTGCAGTAGGGTCGTCAATGTTTGCTCTTACTGAATACCCTACAATATCCACATTGCAATTGCAATTACTGAATACAGTACAATATCCACATTGACTCTATACATACATATATACAACAGACATTCTGTCTAGAATTGATAGTAAACTACTCATCATGATGTTTTGTACTGCACCGTTTCTACTCCTTGACTGAAAGATCGGTCTGTTTCTTGTCGTCGGGGATATGTTCAGTGGAGACTACATCTTTCTTCATGGAATTCCCTCCTTTTAATGTCTACGGAGGAGAGCCATAAAAGTCAAACAATGATAAAAAATTCCTCCGGACAGATGGATTTTTCTGTCTTTCTTACTCTACCGACGTTAAAGGTCCTGTTTACACCGTACCTTTTGGAGCAGTGATTTAACAAATGTTCAAGATATTACATTTGATGCATGGTGTAGGTCAGTTGTATCACAAAACATCCTACCATATACATTGTACACAACATTTTCGCAATAAAGCTTAAAATATAACGAGATATCACTGTTTTTCTCATTAAACCATAACTGTAGACGGTTTAGTCTGGAAACAATTTTTATTTTAACTATTGTTCACATTTTTTATGTTTAACAATACTAAACATTGATTATACTGGTTCAAATTTTTATATTGGTTGTTTCTATCCCTAACTCACATTTTAGAACTATTTTGGAACACTAATGCTGGGTTTATGTTTCATCTGCAAATGGCAAATTAAAACACTTAGAAACACTTAAAGGGACTGTACAGTACTGGTTGAGTTGGGGATTCATGTTTGAATATTCCTAAGTGAGATAATGAAAAGCCTCTTTTATGAAATATGAAAGAGCATGTAATTTTAAGAAGGATTCAACGTTTATTTGATGAAAATTGGTTTTCAAATGGCCGAGATATCCAAAAAAGTGCTAATAATAAAAGGCGACATGCCACAACTTTATTAGGATCTCTTTGTTTCACCTTGTTTTGGGATATCTCAGCCATTTCAAAACCGATTTTCATCGAATAAACTTTTGATACCCCTTTGAACTGCATGCTCTTTGACATCTCATAGAGTGATTTCTGAATATCTCGCAAAACGTTAAAAGCTAAATCCCCACCTCGACCAGAACTGTACACACCCTTTAATGTCCCTCTAGTAGCACTATAATCAACTACAGTTGATCAGCTTTACAATCATGGGTCACAAACATACAGTTGTAGGGACTAACAGAGTTACATAATCTTGAAAGCGCATTATTCATCAACAGCTGACTGATTATAGCCAGCTTTCATACGTGAAAGAGAATAAAACGTGAGGTTAATGATACGTGAGTGCCTCAAGAACAGTTTTGGCCATACAAATTAGTCATGATGATGCAAAATGCCATAAGCTGTCACAGGTATGACCTCTTGGATGAGTCAGATAAACTGCATCCTTGGGGTGTTTTAGGTGACGTTGAAATGGTTAATATGTGTCCAGAATGATGATTAAATGTGCCATGTTTATTGCCCTGTTTGTGCTGATAGAAAGTACATGTGATTCCTTTTTTTTTGGGGGGGGGGGATTTAACCTGTTTGCAGTCAGTCTGAAGGATGGAAGGTACTGTATGTGACTTATTTCAGACCATGTCTCCATTCACAAATGGTACGCAAGTAGGCTTATACCATGGTGTGCATATACCATGATTATAAAAAAACAAAAAAACCCCCCCCAAAAAAAACAACAACAAAACCCCAAAAACAAACAAACAGAAGAACACATCAAACAGCACCTGGCTTAGTGGCTTGTAGTAGTTAGACTTTTATAGATTGGTATACTGATTGTTGTTGTTACAGAGCTTTTTAACAGCAGAAATGTGCAAAGTCCCTGTGTACAGGATTACTTATTACAACTTGCAGATATTTCCCCATTGCTCTTTGGCTATTTTGAGCAAATGAAAAACAGTGATATAGGCTAATTATAAACCTAGCTAAATTTTGTCAAATTTCCCACATCCATTAATTTTCAAATCTTTTGATGGAGTACAAAGTGTGGTATTATCTCTGTTTGATATGCTGGACAGTGACCATAGCTATGAAATTAATTAGGCAATCAAATACCAATGTTACTGTCAATAAAACCTTTATGGTTTTCAGAATGGTGAGGAGAAAATTTGGCAGCACTTGCTACCTTATGCTATTATCCTTAGGATGCATATAATCATTGGTTAAAATGAAATTGTGACTATCTGGAGGTTATGCTGTGAACCTAATTGAAATAAGATTGAAAAATAATGTACAAGTTTCAAGACAGTCCCATTTTCTTTTTTTTCTTTTTTTTTTTTGGGGGGGGGGGATGGTTAATGGAGGGGCAATTTTGTGAATAAGTTCTCATGTATTGCCCGCTGGAAGTTCAGTGTGTTCTGAATAGAAGCAAACTCACAGGTCTACATGTACAATGTAACAAGGTGTCCTAATTCAGTCGTGCACTCCAGAACATGGCTCTTTTTAAACTATCAGCCATTCCAGCGAAACGGCGGCAGCATCAAAGTTCACGGTCGAATGCACTCATGATAATAAAGCGCCACGAACTCGTGAACATTAAGGCAACCATAAAACCATTCCCATCCAGTCTGTATGTGTGATAAAGTTGAGAGAAAAATCCCGTCATGAATATCCTTTCGCAAATAATAAGCCGTGTGCTGCCTATAGATTTCCGTTCAAGTTGTACCATTGAACGTTGAACTCGACGGCTGACGCAGCTTTACACGGTATGAACAGTTTACTATGATCATTGAGTTACTTGAAGTTCCGTGGTATACAGTGATACGACGCACTGAAGCGGAGATGTCTTCCTCCAGCCGATCAAATAGATAAGCGCTTGGAATACCGGGAGATTGTGCTCATTGTCCTCCGAGACTGAAATCGATAGTCAGTGTAGTCTACGTTTCATTTGCTCGCATAGCCAAATGCACAAAGGGGTATTACATGACCCTGTTACTGTCTGTTGTCATTCGCAGGTCACACATAATGATAATGGGAAAAAAAGAAGAGACCACTAGACGAACGGATGTACTCGCACCAGGTGAAGTCTTGTCGAACTTAGCAATGCGAATCACTTGCAAACCCGACTACTACTGTAACTAGTAGAAAATATTCGATTCCTGGTCGCACCATACCAATAATAACTCTATTTTCTGTCATTTTTTTTTTCTAATTGAGATAACATACAGCTGTAGGGCCTATGGAAATTCACTCTACTTTGAGGTGATAACCAGATTAGTTTCCATTTCATCGTTATGTTTGATTTTCCCACCCCTCCTTGCACGTGCCTTGCCAATTTTCATCCAGGAGACGTTTATTGTGCGTATACCATGGGTGCAGACTGCCTGCACCCCCATCACAATATCAAAGCCCATGACAATTAAATACATGTGCTTGTTCTCATGCTGAATTTAACGGCCATTAATTTTGCTCTCCTTTATGTGCTAGTGCCATACATGGGGTGGGCTATCTGCAGGTTTTCCAATATTTAGATGGGATTCACACGCTGCATTGAACTCCTGCAGTCACTGTCAAACTGATGTCAACTGTAATGAGCGTGCTGAGCTAACGCGCTCTGACACCATATCATTTTAGGTATTATGTACAATATATACATGAATCTATCCATCTATCTGTAATTATATATATATATCTTGTATTTAAGTATATATACAGTATATATATATATATATATATATATATATATATATATATACATACATGTATATACCATAAGAAACAAGACAAGATTATTTTTTTTCCTCTCTTTATTTTTATTTATTATTTTTTTTTTTTTCTGGAGGTAATTTCTTGCCCGCTCGTCTTTCCTCGAACTCGGCGATTATCTGAACTCTAGACAAGAACAGGTAACGCGGTGCAAATTCAGACGGGAAAAGGGTGCGTAACGTGTCCAATTAGATTAAATTAGGAGCTGGCGTTGTTGGGAAAACTTGTTTGAAGTTCACGGCAATTCAAGTTCTTTTAAAAAAATCAGACACCGAGGAGATGTAATTTCTACACATTGGTTATGAAGTGCATTTTTTTTAATACATACGTGTATACACATGTACGTGTATACATGTATGCCCACACTCTCTCACCCTTAAAAATGTGTACAAATCAAGGGTGAAATTGATGGCAAGAATAATATAAAGAGAAGACTACATGTACAATGGAGAAATAGAATCATGGTATGTCGATTTGAAAGTGTCAACATAATGTGCATGTACTTTGTTTTGTTCTTCATATTTGTATTTTTTCAGCAACACATGACCTAGTATTTTTTTTTTAAGCTTTCCTGTTAACATGAACGTCAGTTTGGTTATTCTTATTCAGAGAAAAGCAAGTTGATGGGCATTTTTAAATGTTTGTTGGATATTATTTCATAGGACAGGATTATGCCTGATATGCCATTTACTATTATATGCATAATATCATACAAGTGAAAAGAAGGAACAGGACAACAAACTTGATGTATTGTATATCTGATAAATCCTCTTCTTGTCTTGTTCGCTTTGTAGACTCAGTGTCAGAAAAAAAAATGTGCAAATCATATCACGCGATATTCATTTTAGGGTGACACGCATTAGAGATTCGTATGGTCGGACATAAATCTCAGTTCAGCCATGCACGGTATTGATTTCGCTGCCTCCTTATAACGTGAATTTTGGATGCAGCAGTTCATGGATGCAGAACATGTTTATTTTGTGACAGACTCGGCGGAGAGTTTAATCCCATCCCGCGGAGTGAAGATGAGATGATGATGCGGACCGCGCTGAGGCGGAAATGTTAACACTCTCTCTTGATGCGAACATGCATGGGGGAGGAGATAAGTCGAATTGGGTTGCGGCGATGCGCTGAAATCCATGACTTCACAGTCTCATCATAATCATCTGTGGAGGCAGGATTGTGTTATGTTCTTGTTTGTGCTGTCTCTACATGGAAATTTTGCCTTGTGAACTTAAGGTATGACGCGCGCGCACACACACACTCACACACACAAAGAAAATGAAAATGGTAAATCAACATTTTAAATGTCACTCCTCTAGCCATTCGTTATGTAAAATTTAACTCTCAAAATGTTTAATTTAAGGCTCAAAGGCTCGAATTCACGACGGTGGTACAAATGATGGACAAAAACCATGGAGCGCCAAGTGTCCCACGGAATATTTCGTTACGAAATTGGTCATTTCGTCGACAGAATTACCGTTTCGTTAACGAAATTATCATTTCGTGGAAGAAATGTTCATTTAGTTACAAAATGTTGTCATTTCGTTACAAAATAATCATTTCACCGACGAAATTACTGATTTCGTAACGAAATATTCCATGCGACACTTGGCGCTCCATGGTTTTTGTCCATGGTTTAAACCATGGTTTCATTTGTACCACCTTCGTGAATTCGGGCCAAAGTGTTGAACTATATCGTTTTCTGAAATGGCATGCATTTTGAGTTTTATATATACATAGGTCCTAATATTTGCTAAAAGGATATAGAGTATTGACAATATTTTTCTTTCTCTGTATATGAATTATTATAAGGAGGTTTGAGAGGAGAGTGAAAGACAGGTGGGGAGGGAGAGGTCAAGGAGGGGTGTGGTGGTGGGGGGGGGGGGCAGGAGCTTGGAAAGGATAATAGAGATTGGGGTGCGATGGTTGATTAAATTGCAGCGCATATCATGTTCTAGTTTTGGTGTAAAAAACAAAAACAAAACGTTGCATGAATTTTACCCCTATATTTTAGTAAGTGTCGGTGATAGGATTTGACATTTTGTTTACAAACTTTAAAATTTAGTCTTCCATGTATTCATGTATAGCTCGTGCACAGTCAAGTCTGTATATCTTTTATGTTTCATTATTTCACATGTCCACGTGATTTTTTTGTATTCAACTTAATTTCAGCCAGGCTAGGCTATAGGCGAATAGATAAAATGAACTGAAACGAACTGAAATTATAGAGACTCTCGTTATGTTTGGTTTGTTATTTAACTTTTATCTGCGGAAGACCCATCACCGTGTCTCCTTCGTGAAGACAGCGGGGCGTACCCGCCTCCTGAATTAGCGTCAAATTTTGATAAACAACTCGTCAATCAGTGAGTATAGCCCCTCGGAATAACACAGGGATTGATGATTTCCTGTCAAAAATAAATCTATTATTGTCTCCGACTCGAGTTTCGCCTGCAGCCGATTCTAATGATACATTCGATATTACCAGTCACTGCATATACAATCCGCATTATATGCCACATACTGCATGTGCAGGGTATATAATGGCAAACCTCGTCCTTTCCAAGGAAATTATATATAGTTTGGTTGACAAGGACGGATAAGAGTATGTATAATGATAAGCAGACATGCAATGCATGCAGAAGTTGTTAAAACTGTAAAAGTCTGTAAATCATTCGGAACAAACACGAATAACACTTTCATTCACTCGACATCCTCCTGAATCAAGGCAACTAATGATCATGCGCTGGAAACAGACTTTCACTATATCCATGAAGTCGACCTATCAGAAGGGAAAGTGCGAAACAAAACAGAGAATTCAACTCGTGATCTAGAGTTATAAACGTCCATGACTATGTACTCATAAACTATATATGCATTCTGCTTTGATAGGTTCACCGTGTGATTTTCATATAGTTGTATAAGTTTTACATGTTAGCGTTTGATGACCTCATCTATAACCTTAACGGGACAAGACCACTTATGATCAATGTTCTATATCCGGTTAAATTTGTGATAAATGGTTAGCAATAGGTGTTGATTTATTAGTTGCAGCTTGTCATGTACGTGTGAACTGCTACGCACGATGGTTATTTAAAGGCATAATTTACCTTTTGCAGATGAAACAAAAACCCAGCTTTAGTGCTTCAAAATAGTTCTTAAATGTGCATTAGGGATAGAAACAACCAATGTAAAAATTTGAAGCAGTATAATCAATGTTAAGTATTGTTACATATACGAAATGTGATCAATAGTTATAATAAAATTGTTTCTAGACTAAACCGTCTACAGTTATGGTTTAATGAGAAACACAGGGATATCTCCCTATATTTTAGGTTTTATTGCAAAATTTTTATATGATAGGATGTGTTGTGATACAACTGACCTACATAATCTTATGCATCAAATGTGATAATTTGAAAATGTTTAAAATCACTGTTCCCAAAGGTAAACTGTATAATACGGCAAACTACTCGTATTCCCAATGTCAACTTTTGTATTTTATTTGGTTGTGTTTTTCGTCATAACAAAAGATGGGCCTTATCACAGACATTCCACAATCAGCATTTATAGGATATTGGTGTGCAGTTTGGGAAAGGTTTTCAAGTGAACAAGGTGTGTTCTTGTAATGCAGAGAGATGCCAATCCTTGTAGACTAACGTCACTCGATGGGGCTTCAGAAACGTATGAAATATGAAAGAGCATGTAAGTCTAAGAGGGATTCAAAATTTATTTGATGAAAATTGGTGTTGAAACGGCTGGAATAATTATCAAAATAAAAGGGAGTGATAATAAAAGGCGGGACCCATCTTGTATTAGGATGTCTTTGACTTTTTGGATATCTCAAAATTCTTTTGATATTTCAAAACCGACTTTCATCAAATAAACTTTGAATTCCTCTTAGAATTGCATGCTCTTTCATTTCATAAGTGGTTTTTTTTTTTTTTTTTTTAGTATCTCGCAAAAAAAGTTAGAAGCTCAATCCTCATCCTAACCAATACTATCTACCCTCCCTTTAATTTCAAGCTTGATCGTCCTGAGATTCCACTCATGATTTCCCGATATATTCTAGTTCTGGCCACACATGGTTACAGTTCGTTATTTCGAAAGGTTCGTCAATCCAAAAATGAAATGGTTCGATATTCCGAAAGGATCATTAATCTGAGAATAAAAGACCGGGTTGTTGGTCCGTCCGTCCATCCGTACTCGATTCTGTGGACGACGTGTTTAAGGTATCCAAATGAAACTTAAGGCATATGAAGCTGTGCCGATTACTGAGCGTGTGAAGGTCAAGACAAAATGCTGAAATGTCATATTTCCCACCATATCTCTGCAATGCCTGAATAAATTTTTACATGTCTTACCGGATTAAAATTTCTCAAGGGAAACTTATGGGCCATAAGGTAAAAGGTCACGGGCTTTCCCATGGTTTGAAATTCTGAATCGTGTCAATCCCAATTATCAACAGCAAAACGGTAGAACAAGTCATCAAATGCCGGTCAAGTTAGTATACATATTATTGGCGAAGGCAAAGTCACGGTCGAAGGTCAGCGAACTTGCCCTAATGTGCACAAGCTGCACTCACAGGGATATCGTGGTGTATTCTCCATAGCTTTCTACTGATTTCAGCTATGACCACCAAGCTCACAACTAAGGTAAAAATCCTTAGGATGTCGGTCAAGTTCGAATATGGATGAAGTTCGACAAGTCCATAGGGTCAAACGGTCAATAACATAAGATGTACACGTATAAATGCTCAATATTTTCCACAGCTTTGAGCCACATTGTATGACCAAACTCACGCTTCAGGTACATGTACATAACCTTAAGATGCCAGTTAAGATCGAATACATACATACATAGGGATGAAGTCGGACAGGTCAAAGGTCAAAGTGTCGATGAACTTACATAAGGAAAAAAAAAAAACCCCACTGTAATCATATTGCGATATGCAGGTGACACATTGCATGGCCTTTGCTTTGAATGCATGGGTTTCGCACCTGCTTTATCTGTGTTGAATGCACACGTGCTATACGTCTTGGCACGTGCATACAGTTAAAATTAAGTACGAACTGAGATTATCCAGTAGATCTATACGATTTGTATTACACTCTGCGTTCCAATTTTAGGGACACTATTGTAAAGGCCCTACTCGAAATTATACACCGAGAGTTAGCCATGAGCCTTGTGGGATTTCCCCGGTAGATTATTGCAGCATATAGCAGTACTATGCTGATGCAAGATACTCTTGGGGATTAACCTAACAGTCAAATTTCCCCTCTATATTGCTGCTAGGAAAATTGCCACCTCGTTCGTATCTTCATCTTCAATCTGTGCATTCACCTGATAGCCAGTTTCTCTGTTCTGGAATTTAACTTGTCGGAAAATGAAAATGTGAGTTTTCAGGAGGAAAATGATGATTATTTATCGCCGAGATATCCTTTCTGGATGTGGGCGGCTCTTAACCGACTGGTTGTTAGTCACACACCTGTCATATATCTCTCTCCCCATCTCTTTCTCCTTTCTCTCTCTCTTCCCCTCTCTGTAACTGCAAAGAGGTGGTATGTCTGATAAATTATTCCTTCCTCATCGATAATCGGCATCAAATACATAATAGTAACCACAACACAACAATGATTTGGCTTAATCTATGAATGCAAACGCGTGCATGAGTTCCTTATTATAATCCCCTATTAAAGGTCTAGGTCTTCAAATTTGGTTATCATCAAAACCTGAACTATGGCAAATTCCTCTTCTCCCTCGAGATCTTAAGAAATGCCATTGTACAGGCATAATCTTATGAAATTTGGAATGGAAAGTCTAGAGCCTCTGGTATTATTTTCTCAACTTCTCTTGTTCGTCGGGTCTTTCCTGTTGACATTTGCGCCACTGTATAACCCAGACAAAATAAATGATATACGTCTATAGTTACACGTAAACACAAGATCAGTTGTGATAGATTGTATTTGACATAATTATTAGACTTATATAGTGACTATACTCTGGAGCAGTCGATTCTTTCCCGCCTTTCCGTGCTTTATTGTTTTGTTTATATGTGATCTCATTCTGTTCATTGTTCAGTTCAGACCAGAAGGGGTCTGCACAGTTACTTACGGTTGTTAGAAATTGCTTAGACAGAAACCGGAAACCTGCCTTCGGAATTGACATGAGATATGGTAGATGAAGCTATAATGAATGCAGCTCAACGTTGACACTCAGAATCGCTTAATTACCGGTTTATAATTATGGATAACCTATAAAAACTGTAGTACAGAGGAAGGCAACTGTACATGTTGTCATAATTGGCCTACGTGTGATGTACTAATGTTTGTTTTTGTGTCTTCGTGTAAGCGTACACATACTCTCTCTTATCACTCCAGGCACTGCAATGAAAACGACTTGAGTGATTTGTGTAAGGTTCTATGTCGTGATATTTTTTTTTTTTTGGCGAACTTCAACCCGAAAAAAGAAAAAGAAAAAAGAAGCAACACCCCCGAAAAAAAATTTCTCTTGACGGAAGGACTTCAGAGACCGCATTAACAAAATCTGCCGGTAGCTTTTCCGGTGAAAGGGCAAGTCCACGGGGATGTGTTTACCCAAGAATGGGGTCATACAATGATATAAATGCAATGCAAAGGCAATGTGTGTGTGTGTGTGTGTGTGTGTGTGTGTGTGTGTGTGTTGTGTGTGATGATAATGACATTATACACGTATTGACCAAGGTGCACCATCTTATTCAAAATACGTGAGAAGTACTCGAGGAAGTGGTTATATTTGTCACAATATATAGAAGATAGGATTCATTTCGCGTCTTCCTTCATGTTTGTTCCAGAAATGAGCCAGCCTCAGTTTACATTGTATATTATATGATGATTTTGATATGAATTTATTACCACTTCATGGGATGGAACACCCTGATCAGCAGAGCTGGTTTCCATATCGGTCCACCTTAACGGTAAAAAGCGAAAAATACATACATGTTGAGTAAAAACAAATATCATGTATACACAACAAATACAGAACGATACTAAACACATAAAACAAGCTTAAATTCAAAAGTTAAATACATGTAACACAGCTGTAACAACTAATTTTTGGCAGCTATTATATTGAAATAAATAAAAGAAACAGTTGATTCCATAACAATCCCTATAAGATAAAAACATGTATAATATACTGTTCGTCATTACAAAAATATGGATTTAAAAGTACATCAAATAACAATTTAAGTAAAAGTCACGCAGAGAGTACAGAACTGAAAACAAACTCTCAAAATTGAAATACTAAATTAATGTAAATAAAATAAAACAAAACAAAAAATAATGATTGTAAATGCATGATATCAACATGCTGTTAGAGGAAGTGGATATCCGTATATACGCACGCACACACAAACACACACAGACACACAAATGATGGGGTTCATTTTTCGTCTTCGTTTATTTTTGTATCAGACATGAAATTTTATATGATGATTGCAAGTACACGATATACCACCCTCGAAACTCCCAAGGGCATTTGTTACTACATGTATTATGATTTTGTTATAATTTATGTAAGCTATTAAAGTGATTACTGTGCTTAGAAAGATCATGCAAATAAACAAGATGACAAAATAAACGATCGAATTATCTAGAGCTCCTGCGAGGGAAAAGGATAAGACACACATGGTTCTAAATATTGTAAAAATCGTTTTCTTTAAATCTCATTGGGCAATTTTTGTTCTCGGTAAAATTCGACGTCACAATGTATCGACCCATTAAAGAGCAAGTTCACCTTCATTAACATAAGGATTGAGAGAATGTAGCAATTAGTAGAACACATCATTGAAAGTTTGAGGAAAATCGGACAATCCGTTGAAAAGTTATGAATTTTTGAAGTTTTTGTGCAGTCACCGCTTGATGAGAAGACTACTGCAGTGTATGATGTCACATGCGTACAACAATATAAGGAAAATATAAAGAGAATTTCACAAAATTTCATCTTTTAAAAAAAGTACAAATTCCCTTGACTCGTTACTGACATATTATGTTATGGGTGATATTATTCCCATTGCCTTTAGAAAGAGGCAAGTCAAGTGCTCTTTTATTATGCGAAAAAAGTGAAAACATGTTGAATTTTCTTTACATTTTCTTTATACTGTTGTACTCATATGACATCACGAGCCTTAGTAGTCTCCTCATCCAGCGGTTCCAAAACAAAAGTTTTAAAAATTCATAACTTTTGCATCGATTGTCCAATTTTCCTCAAACTTTCACTGATGTGTTCTACTAATATTGCTGCATTCTCGTAATCCTTATGTTAATGAAGGTGAACTTGTCCTTTAAACATATGAATGGGTATATTAATAAATATGCCTTGCTCTGCTGGGGGTAACAATGATAATGGTAGAGCACGCTGGGAGAGCAGTGTTAACACAGAAGAGGCTATATGCATTGGGTAAATGACACTGCATCGGATTATTGTGATTATCAGTATCATTATCATTATAGTATATTTACCACTATACTCCAACAACTAATATCTGTCTTGACGTTTGTCATCTTTTGGTTACACAAAGTGTCAAGTGAAGATAATAGTATAATAATCACAATTGGATACTAAAAACTTCACGTAAACTCACATGCAGTTCTTACATTAATATTAGTTTGTGGCATCTTGGTCGCATGACGGTGTATGCCAACACACTGACTGGTTATAGGAAAACTGACGCTTGGCGAATCTCAATCGACAGCATTTACACAGGAAACTGGCCGTGAGAACTGCGGTGCCATCATGCCGTGATGACATCGCCAATCGCTGCGTGTGGGACTGAAATGTGTTGAAAGGCGTTTCTGGGAGGTGCTTGTATGAAGTGCTGCCAATTTGGCAATAGTGCATTGCCATGAGTTTCTTTCTTTCTTTCTCTCTCCCTCTCCTACCTCCCCCCCCCCCCCATATTGGCTCTTTCCCCCTGCCTCTATTTTAGCAGCCTCCAAAATTGTTGTCATTTTCATAGCAAACATTACTCATTAAAAGCGTAGGTCATGCCCAGGGGGAAGTCATGCACTAAATTTCACTATTTGAATCGGCCGTAAAGTAAGTTTGTTTGTTTTTGTGGAGCATTTCATCTAGTCGCAGTGAGCGCTGGGTAAAGTATTTCTTCACATTTCTAGCTAAAATTATTCGTCCGACTTGTACAAAACCCCAAACTGGACACTTTAACAACAACAACAAAAAATGGTAGCAACGAAACTCCCATGTTCTCAAACTGAAGGAATGGCCGAAGGGATGAGCAATGATACATCAGTCTGCCATTTATTATGCATTTACAAGTATCCAGTGTATACAGAAAGATGAGTTTTCTTTTCCGCTCCCTACAGGGTGTACTCTGCATTAATGATGATATATGACATTCAGTTTCGAGGCCAGAGGGATCGCATGTGTGTGTATGTGGAAATTCGTGTGTGTGTGTGTGTGTGTGTGTGTGTGTGGGGGGGGGGGTGATGTCAGCATTCCGATGTGATCTACGGCATGAATGCATCATGTATCACTATTGAAATGCAGTCACAATAAAGCAAAATTATGTTCACGGCAATGGCGAAGGCAGACACGTACATGTACACTGTCTGATTCGACTTGAAAACGTCCTAGTCAATCGAAGGGAACGGAATGATTACAGATTCAATGCATTGATTCATTCCGACAGTGGGAGGCCGTACTATGTTTAACAAAGAATGGAAAACAAAATTTAATTCGACATGTCGCTCTCCTGGTACCTACCATCAGTCTGCTACAGATGGGGGTGAGGGTGCTGCGAAACGGAGCTTCTGGTTATCTGAGAAAAAAAATGATTGATGTCTGCCGTAAAAACAATTTTTCAAACTTGGATATGATATTAATTTCATGGAGTGGGAGCGGAAGTCGATCAGGAGATTATGCCGCGGTTACCTGCATGGAAGCTCAACTCTTTATCCAGGGAGGCGAAGGGGATTCTCCTTTTCCTCTTCACCCTATCGATGGGCCATCTCCAGCGATGCGTTAGATTTTCATGAAACGCCGTATAATTTCGTCGCTCAACATTTCCCTATTTCCAAGTTGATTTGTAGTGTTCTATGACAGTAGGTTCTTCAGCAGCTTACAGGATTAGCTTAGGATTACTGTGACACGGAAGCAGAGCTGTGAAAGAAGCTGACTTGTCTCGACCACGAAACCATGGGAATTCAATTGTTTCGATCTCTTTGGTTGGTAATACTACGACAGTTCTTTCGCTTCGCCGTTCTTCATTGTGGTTTGCGGCATGCATTCTTCCCGCGTGCGTGCCAGTCGCAGTTGATGCAAGGGTACAATGACATAGCAGCAGGACTACATGAGACCAGACGTCAGAAATCGCGATAGGATTATTAGCACTTGAATGCCAACAATGGTATTGTGAAGGGAAGATAACTGTAGATGAGCAACAAGTTTTCTCTCTCCCAACATCTCCCTGATGATATCTAGTTGGGACCAACTGATTCAAGGTCAAGTTTGCTGGCGTGTTGTCCACTTTGATAACCGTAAATCTCGGGCAAACTATATTTAGTAGCGATATATACGCGGTCAATGCACGCACAACATCTGACACACTGACGCACGATTTATTCGCAGATGGCGATGCCATTTTTTCCCATCCAGTTAATTCGCATCAGGCTGGAACATTTGATGGAATATTTTGATTATGATTATACCTTTTTTTTTTTTTTTTTTTTTTTTTTTTTTGGTAATCAATAAGAAAGATACTACTGAAGAGTCCCGGCGTTTGAATTCATACCCGTCGTGAATCCATGATGAACGTAGCAACATGACATTTCTCTCTATTTCGAGATGCGACATTTCCAGTTCATTTGCTGGTACATAATACAATTCACCCGCCCCAATCTGACCGTCCTCTGAACTTGAAGCACCACATCATTAATGTCAATTACTTGTCGACAACATAAATTACGAGCGTAAATACAGCAATCAGCAGTTTTAGAAAACATTCAAGAACCATCCCGTATCTCTGTGCAAGTAATGATAATAAACCGAAAGTCACCGTTATAGGAAAGTTATGAAAATATTTTTTTTTTCCGAAATAAAAAGACATATTTGCATGCCGCGTTCAAAACATTTCGAAGCAGTGACGTCACCTTCAAAATGGTTGACACGGCCATTCTAAGGTGCCAATAATACGGACGCCATGTTGTGTGACGTAATGATGCTCAAGAGATCAGATTCTTTAAGTATCTGTTTTATCCATGTCCTTTCCCTTTTCCAATATATTTGTTACATTGCTTCACAATACAGATTTCGGGAAAAGACCGCTTCTCTTTTGATGTTTATTGCACCATGGAAAACTGACTACAACAGCAACAGATCAGTTGATTTTGGAGAAAATGTAATATGAACGATTGACACGCCCGTATAGTCCATCACATTATTTTCCAGTTGACTTCATTCATTCTCGAACTCTTGACAACGAACCATGCACGTCTACTTGTTATAAGAAATATTTCTCGCGCTCTCTTGTGACCTTTCGTGCGCGATGAGTCACACATTGTCTCGCGCGCTTCCTCCCGAGCTCCTGTGCACGACAACCTCACACGCGCTCGTCTTCGTCATCAACGTCGACAGAGTGATCCCGGCAAGAGTGTCAAGAGGGTATCGCATTTTCCCAACCGCTAGATTATCCCCTAGTCTTGGCTTCCAGGAACAGACTTCACAGCATGCTTTTGGAAATACATGTAGATTGAATGGAATTAAATTTCATGTGATGTCATTGCCGCCTATTTTGAAGTTTTGGAACGATTATAACACGCGAAATCCAAAACTGAAGTTACTTGCTAATTAGCAGTGCGTGCCCCTGTGAAGATGCAGATGACAGCTGCATCTAGTCCATGTTCAATAATTCTGGTGATGATCGATGAAGCAATGATAAAGAAAATTACATTAATAACGATAATTACAAAGCACCCTCTGGTGTGTGTGCGCGCGCGCACACACACACACGCACACTATACTATAGTCGTATCATTATTGTATTATTGCTTCCAAGGAAATTTGTTACTGAAATTCTTCCTGACCTCTCATATTATGGAATATGATTGTGTAGGCCTGTAAAATAATAAGCAATGATTGATGGATATAAAATCACGCAGAAGGCGTTTTAATTCGACCTCGTAATGACCCCATTCCATCTCTTTCTTCGATCGTAGTTCGATTCCACTGAAACACGTATATATTAGGCCTGACAATGATCTGCGTATACTTGTTTACTCGTGCAATAGAAGCCGAGGACACAGCAACTTGTATGTAAAGCCTGTAAAACAAGCTGAATACTGCACTTCCCAGAAGTTGTGCTCAGCGAGGATACTTCTTATACGAGTATAGGTCACTGTACATGTACGTCACCTCTGAAGTGTTGTAATACTTCAGAATAGATAATGCATGGAAAATGATTCCTACGAGATAAACCAGAAATACCGGGTTCAAAACAAAAACCTCTAATGATTGGTTTTGAGGCTTTGCCTGTTCATTACCCAGAGCAGTGATTATCACACATTTAAAATTAAATCTCGAAAGCGGATATTCTGTCATGGCTTCATAATGTTCCCATTCTCGTGCATGTGATTGACATTTTCATGCATGAATCAAAAAAGAGGAGATCAGATCTTTCATTTGAATATCAATCTAAACGAAATTAGATTATGTTGTGCTTGTCAATAGCCAATGATGACTTTGCAAACGGAAGAAGATAATAAAATTAATGACAGAAGAGCATGGTTATAATTATGAAAAATGTTATTTATATTCTATACGTTTTACAATCCAAACGAAAGTTTTGAGACAAGTTGTTTCATCACCTTTTGTGTGTAATTTGCATAATTATATCCGATATCACTTTTTCGCGAAGCTTTCAAACCCAGTTAATGCTCTGATTGAACGAACTTGTAGTGCTCTGTTTGTTTGGTTTAACTTATCGAATGAATATAATGAACATGAACACAGAATGGAATTTCCACCGTAAGAGACAAACTTGCCTATATAGGCTACAAACTAAGAAAATAAGTTCAACTTTGCACGGCGCAGACCAATGTCACACTGGGATTTAGCACCTTATACGGGTGCAACTTTACACCTTTCAGACCAGAAAATGGCACCTTTGTGCTCCCATCGTGACACTGGTCTGAATGGTGCAAAGTTGAACCAATTTTTCTATAGCGGCAAGTTAGTGTGTGTGTGTGTGTGTGTGTGTGTGTGTCTGTGTGCGTGTGTGTGTGTGTGTTGGGGGGTGAACAATGAGGTAATATGATACAGATCTAAATACAATGCTGCATTGTGGTGCATAATTATTTGGTCTTCTTAGCATGCTTGTGCAATCTGTCAAAATTCGTCAAAATTCACTTCTTATAATTATGTTTACTGTACAGCATGCTGCGTCAGATTATGAGGGGCAAAGTCTGTCTTAGCCTCTCTATAGAATAATATAAGATTATATAGCATTGTAAAACCATAGTGCGTAAATACTGTGACATATTTTTAATGCTATTTGTTGAGTAGGCAAACGGGACTGCCTATAATTTTTTTTTCTGTTTGGATGATACAATTTTCCTTCGCATCTTGACCTTGCGCGGTGGAAGTCGCTCGCAGAAATGGGCCTACTGTGTTTTTTCCCATCTCTGTTTCTCCGGATGTCCTGAGGTCAAGTGATATTGGTATAACGTAAAATTATGAATTATGATATTGACTCCGCCCACTGAAACCAAAGCTGGCCCGCAGAGGTTAAGGGAGTGTTTCAGTGAAAGCAGGATAATATGTATGGGCCTGTTATACTGTGAAACTATAAAAATTTTCGCGTGCACGCATGGAGCTTCTGCGAATTTCGGGAGGAGCCAAGGTTCCCGAAATAAATATTATGCACGCGAAAGTTTTGGTCCATGCGAAGCATGGGAGTGCCAGTGTTATTCGCGAAAGTTTCATGCTGTGAATGTTTCTGCAGTGGTTCTACAGCAAAGAAACTAAAACATCCCTGCGTTGCGAGTAAATAAATATTTGTATACCTTCTAAAAACAGAGGCGTAATACTAGTATCTTCTATGTTTCTCTACGCCCCCTTTCTCTTTCTCAATTATTCATTTTCATAGCTTTTTGACAAGACGTTCAAGCAGTGATGATATTAATTTTGTCTCTCCATGAAAAAAAGAAGAAGAAGAAAAACGAAGTTTGGATTCCCCTCTGTAATATACAGCCTTGGTGCCTTGTACTAGGGTATATCCAATTTCAAGACACTTTACTTGTAGTTATGTCTTGAATTCTGAGTCGAAGCGTGCACTTGAAATGTAGCTTTCTATAGTAACAGATACATGTACAATCTTTATATATTGGATATAATGATATACTTCTCCGATGTGAGGTAGAACAGTGCTTTCACATGATCTTTATTGCATGTTTCCCATTGCACGCGAACTATGTGGGAGTGGTTATAATCACACAGACACGATTACATTGGAACTTTTACGTGCTTCGGACGACTTACATCGTTTAAGAGTCTCTTCCTACCTCCCCGGTGGATGGGGAAGACGGACATGAAAGGGATCGTATAGTTTTGGTTGAGACCTAATTTTAGGTTTCTGACATTTGTTGGTGAGATAATGAGAAACCTCTTATGAAATACGAAAGAGCATGTAATTCCATGAGGAATTCAACGTTTATTTAATGAAAACTGGTTTTGAAATGGCTGAGATATCCAAAACACGGCGATTCTAATAAAGTGTGGGACCCACCTTTTATTACGATCGCTTTGTTTTACTTTGTTCTTTGATGTTTCAGTCATTCCAAACCCGATTTTCATCAGATAAACTTTGAATTCCTCTTAAATGGTATGCTCTGTATACAATTTCATAAGTGTTTTCTTGGTTTCTCGAAAAAAAGTTAAAAGCCCAATTCTCATCTCCACCACGGATGTGATAGGTAAAGTGAAATCGCGTAAGGATACCCCCATGTATTGTATAAGCACAACTTGCCGCAAAACCATGCTTCGCGCACGGAGATGAAATACCCGGATGAAATTAGGCATTGTTCATCGGGTTTATTAGACGCACTGCTTATAAATCTAAACTGTTTTTCCTCTTCATGAATAATGTTGTTTCAAATACCACTTACCACTGCTTCTTTACTATAACACAACACTGCGTCTAACCAACCTTCCGTTTACGATGAGTGCGCAGTGCCTAAAACGGAACCGCAAAGTTACAAAAGCTCTAATGGACATTGCTAAAAGCTCTCGCAAATTACCAGGGCCGTTAGAGGATGTATAACATATGCATTATTTCGTTCTATTTGCATAGTTACTGTGACTGTTTGCTTGTAGAAAGGTCTGTGGAATATCAAATAGGCTGAAGCTATGTAAGCAAAGTTCTTACCTGCCATGATTCAGCTTGTGACCATTCCAGGGAATCTGCGCTTTTCCCCAATAAACAAACAACAAGTAACGCCTTATGTTACTACCATATACATGTACTCCGTGAAAATAGAAGAAAGAAAATTTGAGATCTGAATTATAATGTCTTAAGGGGCAATTCCCAAATCATTTGGACGAGATTATTGGGGGATATTTTGATTTTCTGTGACATAAACGACTTTACATTTGCGACTCGAGTATTCATAAGTACATGTATCCAAACATCCCCGAACCACAACTTCCGTTTCAAGGATACAAGGTCAGTGTTTCCCAAACGACACATAATATTTTGCCAACTTTATATTGGGACATATCATCAAGGCTGACAAATATTGATCAAGGAAATGATTTAGCACATTACAAAAGAAAGTCCAAATATTGGTTCAATAATGCATGTTGGTATCCTTAACGATTTCTGGAATGAGTCGCTTTTTTCATTCTGATGTCAACATCAATAAATATGACATTGCGCTTCAGCAATAAATTCAACAAAATGCAACCTTGTCCAAATATCGATCGAATGACTCACAAACAGTTTCCTCCTACACTGAGTGAGTTTGCACTCTGTAGTGGAATTATTTGCCCGTGAGTTTGATGTCATGTATTCTCAAATTACGTTAGGAATTTCCTCCTCCCCTCTCCTGGCGTAATAAGATGCAATCTTTTTTTATTAACTCTTCGCAGAAGAGGAAATAATATGAGAGAGCAGTCACCGTTCTATAACAGCGGTAAAGCAATCTGTATTGGTTTTGTTGTTGTTTTTGTTGTTGTTTCGTGTATTTTGTCCCGCCTCCAACAGCGACCGGCTCAGAGCATACCCTCGTGTGAAGAATTAAATCAAGTCTGAAATTCAAAGCCATATTTTGATTTGTAAATACATTCATACGTAATTTGACATTTCTAATGGATTTTAGGAATGAGGCCAGGCGAACATGACACATTGGAGCCCCATCTGTGCACGAAGGGAGAAACTTACGATGAATTATTATGACAAGGTATTAGCTTCTATGTTTGTTTCAGACTTTCAGATGATGGATGGATATAGGGTGAAGTGTTAAGTATCGCTTATAACAAGACGGGATATTGCGATACATTTTGGAAGTGTAGATCCTTACATCCTCACACGTAGAATTTATCTAGAATTCCTCTTCGGGAACAATACCCAAATTACGTCATCAATTATTATATCTTCCTGCAATAACCAATGACAGTGAATGAGATTGGGTAAAAATCGTCGCAGGCTTTGTTACAGAAGTGATATGTTCATAAATTTTTAAATCTGTTGCCAGCGAACAGTGACCAATTTACAGTCATCATCATCTTGCAAAATGTACATAGCGATACCCGGAGAAGCGATGCCAGCTCCTCTGCCCCCGTTTGCACCCAGGTTCCAAAGACTTTTTTTTTTTTTTTTTTAAATGTGCTGTACGCCGCTGTCTCAACAGATAAGCTATCCCTAGAGTTACATTTTTTTTTTTGCGATACAATAATTGCTTTCCTCAAATATACAATTTCCAAGATTATAATCGTAAGATGTTAGTTACGTTGAATTGGCCCCTTGTAGGCAGCCGTTTTGATGACTTCATTTTATGATCAGGTTTTTGTAGGAGAATTTCGAGTAAATTATGATGTGGTATACTGTCAGGACATACTTTCCAAAACAAAGTGGAAATTTGCTTGTTGTACGATAGTTGTCACTGCACTGGTATGAAATTATTATTATTATTATTATTATTGTATTATTTTTAACCGGGCACTTTTTTGATGAGTATCTGCTGGCTTTTATTTGCACACTTACAATGTCTTTTTGCTGTCAGTCTCAAAATTTGTTTGTTTTTTCCATTCACATTCTCGCCTATTGCAAGGAAAGTCCTGTCGATGTTTATGTGGTCACACACCAGCATGAAATAAAAACAAAGCAAAACAAAACAAATCAGACAATATATTCGTTGTTACCATGCATCAACACGATTTCCATTACCTATGCCTCCATACCGAAGAGTGCTGGAGGCATTATTTCTCTTCTTTTTTTTCCCTTTAAAATTACCACATCCAAAATGTAATATGGATCTGCTCATCATAAAATACGTAGATGCATTTACCAGTAAAATTATTGAAAAGCCTGTTAAGTGGCATTTGTCTGTCTGGTGCTGTACACAAGGACCGCTCATTTGCAGGTAATTTGATAGTCATCGTAGAGAGAAGAAGTTGAAAAATTAAGCGCTGATGACATCCGTCTACTGATATTGCCGCCGCCCCATGCATTACCAAAATTTGCAACAGAGTCTGGCACAGTCAGGCAGTGTTTATATCGTTTTTCATACAACGTGATGTAAAGCATACGATAATGGTGTAATTTGTGCAGGGCGTATAGGGCAATTACACCCCCCCCCCCCGGCTAAATACTGTAGATGGTGATAAGGTTAGAGTAAAGATTAGGGTTAGGGTTAGGTTTATAGGGTGTAGAGTTTGGGTTAGGGTTAGGAGTAGGTTCAGGATTAGGATTAGGGTTAGGGTCGGGGGAAGGGTCTGGGGTAATTGCCCAGGGGGTAATTGCCGAAGACCCGTGCAGGGTATCTTTCTGATTCAGTGCTTGCGCAGCTCTCTCAGAGGGCCTTCATGGTCTTTATCATTTTTTGCGATGTAGTTCTACTGAATTCATCAAGAGAGTGAGGGGGAGAGAGAGAAAAAAAAAACAACAACAACAACAACAACAACAACAACAACAACAACAACAACAACAACAACAACAACAACAAGGGGTTGGGTAGATGAAGAAGGGGGTTTGCACCTGGCTATAACACATTAAAATTTTTGTCCCCTTCGTATTTGATGTACGCACTGGGCAAGATTCGAACTCCGGAGTCCGCACCCTCCCACTTTGGGAGTCCGGACCCCTATAATACCCACTGTACCACAGTTTTCCCAAGGAGGTACTATAGGCGAGCTCGCCTAGTACCTCCTTGGTTTTCCCATGGACCCTAGGTAGGGTCCATGGTTTTCCGAAGACTTTGCCTTTCCGGTTGCTATCAATTCCAAGGAACTGACGTGTAGTCAGCTGTCTGTGATCGGATGATACTCGTATGAGCACGAATCAAAGCTCGACGCAGAATAGTCATCCTGATTCTGCTCGAGAGAGCTCTCTGTACTAAATGTTGTCAATTGCGACAGCGAAGGAATTAAATGATCGATTGTCCGGACACTTTCTGTCAGGCCTAGCTGATGACCTGGCGTGTTCAACTTCACTCGACCGAAGCTGACAAGAGACAAGAGAATGTTGATGAAGAGACGAGGTGTGTCTCTCCATCATATTAGTCTTTGTCAGAGGCCCACTCATATTGGCAATTGCAAGAGATATTAGCCTGAGGAAGGGGGGGGGGGGGAGGAGTTAAATCAGATGGAGTTGGGCCGCGGGCGAGATACATTCGGCTTCGGCTCGGCCGTTGGATAACACGCTACCATGCCCCACCACGACTTCACGCCGACTCCTTGTTGATTCATGGAGCTACTAACAGAGACATGGTTGATTGGACTCCAGAGGCGATGATAATGCACACGTTTCGATGTCATCGACCGCTTTATATCGGAGTGTATATAGGCCTACGTGAAAATGTTATATTCATAAAGCAATTATGCTTCGGTATAGCAAACACAACTCCTTCCCCCTAAGAAGCATCATGGCAAGGACTGCAATAATTTGATGCAATGCGAATAAATCTTATTGATATAAGAACATTAATGGTAATGATTTGTAGATAGGCCAATAGAATACTCGCGAGGACTTTATGATTGCTGACTTTAATTTGTACATGTTATGTCGGTACTCCAAATACAGGCCCTTTATACGTACAATGTAGCTGTTGAGTGAAAACATGTGAAACTTTCAAATTGGGTTATTCATTCTCTAGAATCATGAATATTGACTTGTGGTGTGGCAGTCGTCGTGATTGACATTGGATTGACGACTTCAAATGTGTATAATACTATCTGTCCTCATAAGAGGTTGTGAAACTGAAGGGTGCTGTCTTCTGAACCATCTCCAGACTTTCTCTGGGGGGCAAATTCCATCCACGACTTCTATGGGAACATTATTACTACAATGTGCATACCATAACACGGTACCCAAACCTATGATGTAGGCCTTCTTCCAACAAGTACATAACAACAACAATGACAGCAAACACCACTCCTTTTTACACTCATGCCAGAGTTTGCAAAGGGTATACAGTAATTGGATTGAATCGGAACAGTGATATCATTGTTAGCGGGTAATGCTCGTCAACAATTTTTCCGTGGAAGAACGGAAGGTCCTTGCTCTCATTAAATACAAAACCCTTTCATTATACCACTACAGGCCGTCCAACTCGCGGTTACGCACCGTCTTGGCAGAGTGCATCCGTCCGCAGTTTGTATGAACAGCCTCGAGCAGTGAATCATAGCCTCGTACGATGATTCATGATGAAGTATAAAAGTGACGAGGGAGAAAAAAGTATATACACACGACTCAATAAAGCACGTGGGCTTGTTCCCGAGATGGGCCCTTTACGGGACAGAGAAAATAAGCACACTGCCAATGTAGTTCACAAAAGGTGTGCATTATTAGATTTTCACCGAGCCACGGCCTCAACGATATTGCCGTTTTGTCGTCTCGATTGGAGCGAATTATAGACGACCCCGCCAACCGTAGTTTGCCGTCTGACGCGGATTAAAGGGTTCCGAGCGGAGTGCAGACCTCTCCTCTTTCCTATTATAGCAGACAACAACGTATCCAAAGTGAAACCAAACCAACCTATTCCACCTCCATGCTCCCACACAATACGCGACAAAAAGGAAAAGGAATGACTAAGGAATGGCTTTGCTATGCGTGAAGATTCATCAGAATCACTATTTGCCCCGAGTAGTAGTGGTTAACATATTATTGATAATATATTACGGCATGTTTATTAGTGATAGTACAATCACATTTGCAATCACACATTGAGGTATATCTCGAATGTATTTTTTTGGTGCAATTTAATGAAAGTTCAGACATATCCCAGTGTCATGACATTGAATGCAGTTGCTGATTTGGTCAGGTAAATTTCTTCTTTTTACCGAAACACCGGTATATCATTTCATTTCCAGCTGAATTTAAGACAGGAATTGTGTGCAAGTTGAGGAAAGCGGTGTGCTATAATATTAATTTTGCGGCATGTCGAAGATAATGAGCTACTCATAGCATAATACTGGAACTTCTCGGTATCAAATCCGAGTGGTTGTTTTGTTTCCTTTTCCACCCTAGCGTTGCTTGGTGTGTATAATGACCTAGGTTGTTGCGTCGTGCATCCCTGGCGATGCAGAATCGTGAAAACATTATGCACAACGGAGACACACACACACACGCACACACACGCACACACACACACACACACACACACACACACACACACACACACAAGCTATACTTAGCCCTTTTAGTCAGCGGGAAGAATAGAGCGTGAGTCCGCATGAGTCATGCTGGAGCGTTGAGAGATTACTCCGCTGTGACGTCATCGTTAGAATCCTGTGCTATCTTCTAGAGTCCATTCAGTGGCGCCACAAACCAAAGGGATACCGCATTTGTGTGTTACTAGTATGCATGGTGTGCGAGTGCAACACAGTGACACGCTCAGTTTGTGTGTATACCTGCGCTGTAGGCGTGCATTGTCATGTGTTATTTTTATGCCATGGTAATACGAGTAATACTAAATTGATTACACACACACACACACACACACACACATACGCACATTTATGCGACAAAATTGGATTGATCAGGCACCTCCCTGGAATGATCAATGATGTTGTGTTTTATACATACTAGAATTTTGTGTGTGTCGCATGGGTGTCTGCATCGTTCACAAGGCCATAATCCATCACTTCTCCACTGCATGTACAGGCATGTGTTTTTAATTTTTGTTACTGCGCATGAGCGAAAAGGATGAAAGAGATGATCACTGAAGGAGATAATTCTGGCTCCAATTATTTTTACTCTAGCGTGATGTTTGGTCTTAAACCAAACCACCCGCGTATAAAAACGCAACGCTCGGCTTTTATTTTCATTGCATTTTATTGAAGGTCGTTGGTGACAGACAGTGTGGGCCATTCTTATTATTTTTGACTACGTATGTCTGATCACTGACAGACTAATCACCAACGTCTTCTCCGGCTAGTTTCTTGCTGAAGAGAACACCAGATCTCCTTCACCAAGTCGGGGCAAAGTAGCGGGTAATTCTCTGAAATTAGGCCTAATGGGGTAGACATGGTAGCGGTTTACAGTACAGTATATACGCACGACCTCCGTGGTGGCAAAGCCATTTATGGAATTCATGGAAGTGTGATCATGCTGGGAGCTTATATGGGACTCGACGAGATTGGTCCTAACGACATAACCAGGAGGATTTTGTCTCCCTACCCCATAATCCACCATCCCCCCCCCTGCTCGTTTGCAAATACGCATGCGTTTTTCGTGTTGTCGGAAAGAAATTGCGTCGCCATGATTTTAGATAATGAAGAGGTATCGGATGGACAATGATTTCGAACAATACAACAATAACAAAACGCGGTGTTTGATCACGTATTTAACTTGAAATATTTGATAGTGCCTGTTTTTGCGTATTTCGATAGTATATGGCCTGTTTTTAGGCTGATTTCATAATGATTAAACATCGGCGTTGCAAATAATTATGCAAGCTTTGATAACTACATCCCGCCTTACTATACCACAAGAGATACAACTTATACATCAGATTTTCCAAAGGAGGATTAGAGATCAAGTTGACATTATCGTAATCGTGCTTGCAAGTTTGTGTTGTCATGGTGATGCTTGAATACACGCCTGTATGATTCATGTGAAATTAATCGCTGGCATGCAGGAAAATCGATAAAGTGAGCTACTTCCGAGCACCAAAACTCAGTTTACAGATAGTGCGAGATGACAATAGCTGAAGTTCAGAAAAATATACAGTAAAGTGAGTATTTCGAACACATTTTATAATCGGTAATATTTTTCAAGGGAGCATCATGCAGCGCAGCTACCGAACTCTGGAGTGATAATAACATGTCTCAAACGGGCCACCATGCAGTCTTATTAAAATGAGTATAAGACTGTTTTATTTTTCTTCCTTACTCGAGATTATTATCCCTCCGGAAGAGATCTGAAAGGGATTATCTGAGTTAAATGTATTAAAGTCAATGAGTGACATTACTCATATATGTGATAATTTTAAAGTATCATTAATAAATAGTCAAAGGCACTTCTCTTTCTTCTTTCGTTTTTAACTGAGTCATGCCCTTCAGTGACTGTTATTGTATCTCATGTGCGCTCGCCTCCACGACCTCATTTTTGCAAATTTAATCTGAGCATCGATTTTTTTTTTCTGCCTAACGTAATTTGCAATGAGCACATGATTAGAATGTCAAATCCCGACACAAACTGTAGACTTGGCTGCGGAATCCTGGGTCTGCTCCACGAGCTTTTCGTCGCATAAAGTTGGATGAGCAGCAAGGCGAACCCAGAACAGCTGCGTTCGATGGAGACGAAGCTGTGGAACATTCACAGACGCGTATAACTCGTCTGAAGAAAATGAGTTTTCCTCGAGCGACTGCACGAGCCTATAATGCGTCTCAAATCCTCTGAAAGGTCCCTATCTCTTTTGTGTGAGGAGAATTCCCCTGAAAAGAAGTCTCACTCTTTGCTTCCGTTTTTCTCCGCGATGACGTAAATTCTTGGCAGTGATCAGCTGCAGATTAGGCTAGGAATTATCTACCTTACAGCCATTAATATCGGTGAATATCACGACCTCCACAACAACATCATGTTTCATGATTCTTCTGTGCATATTTTCCATGTCTGCTTGAAACATCAACAATGTCATAAAAAGAAAAGAAAAGAAAAGAGAAAACCCAACCACACTCTAAAAACGCAAATGTTGAATTAACATTTAAAAGGGCCGAGGAGTGACAGCATTTTTTGAAGTGTTGCATCCAACTTTTAAAATAACATTTTAAATGTTGAATCTAGCAGGAAAACCAACACTTTGAAAATGTTGTCACTCCTCGGCCCTTTTAAATGCTAATTCAACATTCGTGTTTTTAGAGTGCAACCAACCAGCACAACAGCATTTGTTGAACTGGCACAGGCAAGAGTGCCAACTCAAATTTACAAAACCGATTAGGACCCACTGTGGTTATCAAGATCTGCCTATCTACGTCGTTGTGTGATTTTTTTTTCGCAAACTGACACTCAAAAGAAACTGAAATTTCACTGCAATTCATGGGCTGATCATTCAAATTTGTCATTCTGTTTGCCTAAAACGTTTCCATTCAACGTCTTTTTCTTCAGTTTAATTCTAAGATCAACAGAACACGCAAATACGACGAATATCGTGCAGTACTCTTGCTACCACTGTATAAGTATCGTCTGCATATTTTCCTCTCCAACCACCATGATCTTGGTGTGGAGGACTGTTAGGTTTCGCACAAGCGCTAAAATTAAAAACACTTGCTTTTTCTTGGGGAAGTTCGACCCCGTTGCTGTGGGGTTATAAAGTGCAGCTTGCTAAACGAAGAGTTATTTACGCAGAGATGAAATGCGTCGTGCCGTTGATGTCGGTAACATTTCAATAGAAGTGCGCTAACGTAATCCATGAACTAAACATGCACTTTCAAGTTGTATCCCCCCCCCCCCCCACCCTTCCTCCCGATGTCAATTGCTCTTTTTGGTAAGTGATGTTCCACGAGGCGCAAAGGGTAATTCGTCACTTTACTCGTCGCCGTGCGATGCTCTGACGTAAGAGCTTAAAAAAGAACAATGCAGGCATTTTTGTACATCCACGTGCAGAGAAATGAACCAAACATTATCACAGAAGACGAGTGGAGAGGAAGGGGGCGACTTTATGCAAAAGTATACAGTGAAAGGAAAGGATGCTTTCTTATATAAGACACAGAAACATGGTAGCAAGCAAATCGTTTATTGTTTTTTTTTTTTTTTTTCGCTTTTTGCATCACCCATCAAGATTGTCTTAACCACTAGATGATGGCATTACGATCGTGGTTCGTATTTTTTTTTTTAATACGTGTTCCCGCTGGTCTTCACACTCGTGCAGGAGCGCTCTTCTAAACTAGATATCTTGTTGCTTTCAGCGCACGAATGTGAATGGGATTTTGGGTGCAGAGAGAGATGGAGAGAGAACACGATGACTGTAGGAATCTAGAAACAGATATCGCGTCAATGCGATGCGACATTTTAATGAGGGCAGTTTCCGTTCTAGTACTTCGCCATCTGGGGAAGATAGCAGGCAACCAACCTCGCAGCTGCTTGGTCGGGTCACACCAGCCTTACTGCGGCGTTCCATGCAGGCACGATCATAACTCGCGTTTATGATAAATGCTCCATTGGCGGCTTCCATTAGTCCGTGGTCTTCGTGTTGTGTATAATCTGGTGATATATATATTAGTTACTCATTCCATTGCTAAATAAATTACATACAATGTATGGCTATGGAGCAGTGAAGTATATGTTGGAGAGTGTTCATGAGTTAGACATCCTTGGACCAGATGTTTTGCCCACTTTACATCCCTGTTTTATATCGGGTGTAGAAATGCTATGGGGGTAATGATTATTGCAGGGCACTCAGAAGGAGCGATGCTATAAAACAAAGATGAATGTCGCTTGTGTCCACACCAAGATGAGACCAATAATTGCTGTGATAAAGATGATAATGACAAAGTTAGTGATAAAGATAATAATGATAATGACACAAGTAAGAATATAGCATTAGTATGAGAGTGGTTGATATTTCTTTCTTAAATGGGAGTGTTATGATTTCTTAGACAATGCGGAGAATAAGAATCAGATGATTGCCTTGATTGCATGACATAAAAATTTTACAATCATTTCAAGCAGCTTCTGTAGCAAGGAAATAATGCCAAAACAACTCCAAAACAGCACTCTAGTTTTGGTTCAAACTTGTAAAACTGAAAGGAAGAATATTACTGATTTAACCAAGACAAATATGGAAATAGCGTCAAGTTCAGATGTGCGTGTTTGGACTTGCTATTTTTATTTATTATATTATAAAAGATTTTACTGGGAGAAAAAAAGCTTCTTGTGAAAAAAAGGTATGTGGATTTCCAATTCTCGATGTATTATTCAATTAACAAATTCTTATAGTTTGCATTCATGTGCAGCACACTGGGATCTTAAGATCAAAGAGTCCTTCCAGGGTTTTATATATATATATATATATATATATATATATATATATATATATATATATATATATATAATATATATATAATATATATATACATAAACTGAGTGTCATTTATTTTGCTTTGTATTCTCTTTTCAATGAATACTTTGTATCTGATAGTTAGAAACAGGGCTAATTATGCCATCATTGTTTTTTTGGTTTTTTGTGTGTGTCATTACCAACAGTATTACCCTAATCTCTCTGTTTCTGTAGGAGTCTCAACGAAAACAAATTATTTATATTCTTGCAGAAGAGCCTGTGAAAACCTCTCTGATGTGAGAATTTTGCTACTTACACATAACACACCTGTGTCTTTGGGATCGCCCTTTTGAAATCTCCTTAATTGTGATGTCTTAGTGTTTGCAGTCCTTCAATAATGTAATTTTGTAGACTTGAGACCGAACTCACAGCACAGACAATGAGTGCCATCTTGCTGCAAGTTCTGGAAGTGGACCAACAGTGAATTGATCTGGTATATGGCTGAATTAAGAAAATGATATTCTCTCTCCATATCCTTGTCATTCATATGATTTACAAATCTTTTGATGTGCGATTTTTGTAATTTTTTTTATTTCCTGCATGGGACAGAGTTTTAGCGTGACAAGGGTTCTCTGAAACCGATTGAGTTGCAGGCTGTTCGACCGGATGTGACCCAGTTTGTGAAACGTGACCTTGCTTCATTCTGTCCAGCCCACTTTGTCAGCTACTCTTATAGGAGATTATAGTCGTGATCTACACTCTCTTCCTTCTCTAGAAGCATCTTGTTGACTGTGAAAAGTCTTAGTGGGCAGGACTGGTGACAGTTTAGATGAATGATGTGTATATCAAATATAGCTGGGAAATTCCATTGAGTGTGAATGAAAATGACAGTGTGTAGAAAGTATTGGGAAATGGTTGTAGTTTATACATATGGACATTAAAGGTCCTCTTTACCTTTGGGAGCAGTGATTTTAAAAAAAATCATCACATATATCACATTTGATGCATATGTGAAGTAAAATTTTTGCAAAAAACGCCTAATATTTAAGGAGATCAGTATTTTTCTCAATAAAGCATAACTGTAGACGGTTTAGTCTGGAAACATTTTTCATTTTAACTATTGTTCACATTTTGTGTATTAAACAATACTTCACATCAATCATACAGATCTATTCAAATTTTTACAGTGGTTGTTTCTATCCCTAACTCACATTTTAGAACTATTTCAAAACACTAATGCTTGGTTTTTGTTTCATCTGCAAATGGTGAATTATGCCTTTAAAATGGATAGTGGTAATAATCATGAACAACATATTTATGCAGTGATTGCAATGAAAGCAAGGAAGATGAAAAACAGATGCAATATCACAGGAAGTAACAATAATTAATACGAAAAATTTCCATGAATCAGGAATTCCCAACGATTTTGTGAGTGGTTAAATTCGCGATCGTGGAGTCCTATACTGAACGGAGAAATGTACATGCGTACGTAACATTCACATCGTAGATCAGAGTCAATATTTTCGCAAGTCTTTAATTTCGCGAATAGCACCCGACTCGCGAAATTCGCAAAAATAAAAACCTCGCGAAATATTCGGCATAGACAGTATGTAACCGATACCTTACAGATAGTGCTTTGGCATGGTAAAGGGCAGAATATACATTATACAAGATATGCTTGTCAATGTGTTCTGTTGTGTACTGATTGTCAAGACAGGAGAACTAATGAATATTAACTGTGATATCTGATGATGAGTATGATGTACTGATTGTCAAGACAAGAGAACTAATGAATATTAATGTGATATATGATGATGAGTATGATGATGGTATCAGTGATGTTAATGGTGCAAGACTGGCAGGGACTTGTCAAAAATGATGATGAGGTATGCATTAGTGTTTGTGTGTGTGGAAGGGATAAGCATTTAGGACAGAGGGAGTGTTTACGACTGTATAAATATCAAGCAATCCTCTTGATGGATGCTAATGCCTGCAGAGAAATGCATTCTATCACTTTTGTTTATCAAAGTTTGTGCCTCCACCTGTTTCTGGGTGAGATTGATTTCAGCACTGAATCCACAGCTGCTGTGAGTGCTGCATTTGGATGTTTTCAACCCATCAAAACCGGGAGAAATTTGGCTGTAGAAAGCATCATTTAGGCATCATCAAATTGACAACTCTGAATTTCACTGCATAGCCTATATTGAACAAATATCAGATGGTACTGAATTTATTCATTAAATCTGTTTAGAAAAAAGAAATGTTTTGTTTTCCAGTTTTAGTGTCAATAACATTTTATAACACCAGCTTTTAAAAGTTCTGAAACTGAGTCAACCTTGCAAAACATTATGATTACCAACATGTTACAGGGTGGTCCACAACTTGAAATTTTAGCATGTTGCAAGCTCAGAATCTGAGAATATTGCAGAAATTGAATATGCGCGGAGCACACACGATAAGTACGTAGTACACAACATTTTGCTGCTTATCTCTCTTTGTGCTGCTTACATTCAATGTTCTCATGTTTTGCACACAAATATCTAAAGTACTGTACCTGGTAGTTTGATGTTTCTTCTGTTATGCACATGTTTTGCACATTTTTGAATACTTTTACTTTGAGCTTGTTGCAAATTCTCAAGGATGTTGCATAGCATGTTGCTGGCTTTTTAGGATGTTGCACAAGAATTTTAGCATGTTGCAGCGACATGCTAAAACCCCTCATGGACCACCCTGTGTTAATAGGAAACTCTAGTTATGAAAAGGGAAAAATTATAAAGGAAAAGATACAGTACCCATCCACAAAAATATATTTTTTTGGACTCGCAGGGTTAAATCCATCAAGACTTTTGTTTCTTGGATGGCTACTGGTACCCGGCTTATTCTCATCCATCAAAATCCACCCTACATTCATCACCGTATTGCACTCCCCCTCCCCCATTTTTGTTTATCTCCATGGAAAAGATGGCTGCCTCCATTTGAGTCGGTGAGTGGTTGGTTGCTCATGAAGGCAAGGGATGGTCTCAAATGGAAAGAAGGGATCATCTCAGATTCCTTCAAGGGATTGTGTGAAAGGAAGGGAGATGGATCCCTGTACTGAGGGATTGTCATCAATTGAGTGGAGATGTTGTCTTGTATCTAAAGCTTTAAGTAATTGGTGAATGTTTTCACCTGGATCCTAACTCCTATGTTGTGTTTGCTTTCTTGTCTCTTCCATGCAGGGTGCTTGTTGGGGCTCCGGAGGCACAAACCCAGGTAACTGGCGTGGATACTGGTGGGGCTGTCTTCAAATGTCCTGTGGTACCACTGAGTAGCCCAGGTGCTTGTGAGGAGGTTCCCTTTGACCCCCAAGGTGAGTCTTGGTTTCCAGGTGATTTTACAAGCTTGGATGGTCAAGTGGTTTTATACCATAATTCTTGGCATTTATTGCTATTTGTCATAAATTGAATAAAAGCTATTTTTTCACTTGATTTCATAATGTTACTCTTTCTCTCTGAAATTTCCAAATTTATATCTACTATATGTCAGACATCAATACTCAATGCATCTGGCTTTGCCTTATGTCAAATGTATTTTGTAGGCCCTATATGTTGAATTACATCTAATTCATACAGTCTACTCCATTAATCATAAATAATTGAAATGTATATAGATACTAATAATCAACAAGCTTGTGAGTTAGCGGTGAACCTAGCTTCTTGTTCGCTTCCGGGTCAACCTCCAGCTGGCAAAAGGTTATGCCGTAGACTCTGCACTTCGTATAATCATCGAGAGGGATTCGCTCGTAAGTTGTATCTTAAATGTTTAGGTGCATGTGTGAACCCGCGTTGTGAATTCACGAGTGGAGCTAATCATCAACAGTTATAAGTTTTCGACCTATTAAATCTTCAAGTTTGGCAACTGTGTGTGATTTTAACTATTGTTTATAGAAGCCAGTTATATTCCCCCTCACTTTGCCAAAATTTGAGTGCATCACCAAAATTTATTACTGCTAAATGCCATTATTATTATTATTATTATTTTTTTTTTTGGGGGGGGGGGGGGGGGAAGGGGAGGGGAGTGGGGGAGGGGGCTGAATTTGGTCAAAATTTGCAGTTGGCCATGCCCTGACCTCCAGCTCATCCATTGGCACAAGAGTGGGTTGTTTGACTCCCCCATTGATTGACTACGAAACCTTTAACCCACAAGGGTCACCGGCATTCCTGGCATAGCGGAGCTAGGTTCCGTCAATCGACAGGTCTTGAATTGTCTTCTACCTCTCAGACAAGAAAGAAGAGGTCATTATCAGACAATGGCCTAGAGTTATCATAGGGAGTTTCAGAAGGCAAGAATATAGGTCTTCCAATTTAAGTGAACTATTTCAAATGGCACAATGCACAGAGAAGAGTGTGTCTCCAATATGAGATATGGTACAACAGGGAGGTGGTCCCACCTTCCTGTTACAACTGATGTTGTTCATAAGAGCTGCATATAAAGAAGAGCTCCAAAGACAGCCAATTTCTCTCTTCCTTTCTCTTCTTCCTCTCTCTTTCTCTCAGTCTGTCTATCCCTCTTTGTTAAAAAGAACAGTCTGGAATGCTGCCAGTATAATGGATATTTTGGAAGCAACCTCAATATATAGCAAATAACATAGCAAAATCTGTGACAGTTTGAATACCAGCGTAATAAAAACATTGAACCTAAAAATAAACAATTCTGTCGTAATCAAATTATTGTTGCAATCAAATTACTGTTGCAATCAAATTTCTTTGAAAGAAACTTTTAGTTTTCACTACTGAGTACTTTCTAGACACATACATATTCTTCAAACCAGAGGACCTTCGTGCCTCTGAAAAAAAGTAGATTGATCAAATTGTGGTAATTCTTGGAGCAGAAGAAAATGAAGATTAGGAAACAGTTTTTAGTTATAGTGTCATAACTGTGACCAATGTTTCTATTTCTAGTTGCCCCTCCAGTTTAAGACACAACAAAGAATGATTTACACACACCATAGTGATTATGATGCATAAAGTATAATCCTTACCTGTCTGATGGTTATATTGCTGTCATTCAGAAAACCTTTTTATTTCATAGCTACCAGGTATTCATTACTTATGTATAAATTCATTGAGACCAACCTTCACAGACAAAGTTGCACTCATCGCTATAAGTGAAATTGATATCCTATCCTTGGTGCTACTGTGTGCCTTGTAAATACGAGATTGAATACGAGGTCAAGCTAAGCGCTGCGCCCTTGTCATGATTTTAATCTGTCAGAACGTTTTGACGTCATAAATTGTGCGCCAAGAAGCTGGCAAAACACAACTGGATAACAACCGGACCATGCTGCAGCACTTGTGATTTGAGAAACAGAATCGCTGAAATATGATTCCAGTTTACATTCGGACTTTTACTTAATTTCCATGAAATGTGATGAGACACATGTCTAAAAATAAAGAGTTTTTATGTGAAAGGGAGGCTAGTAAGAGTCATTGCTGCAACATTAAATTATATCAAATAATTATATTCCTATGAACTTGGGCTGCTATGCAAAGCTCTGTAACCTTGCTGTCTGGCCCAATGTTGCCTTGAGTCAGGCTCTTTTATTATATCTATTTGATCTCCACTCAGGCTGACAATTTAACTTAACCTGTTGCAGACCTCTGACTTTGCTATTACACACATATCCCATACAGACGCCTGCCCAAGTACACCCTGGACTAATCTTCAACAGGTTTAATAGATGAAAGCCTGTATCATTGCAAATACATTGAACAATAGATGTGCATAGTACCATACTTTGTGACTGTCAGACATACCTTTGAATGACGAGAACATTTGTTTCGCATGCTTCCCAGTCATGCGTGGCAATGAAAGACTGCATGCCATACATGTGTAAATTTTAGAAGGATGAATAGAGAGGAAATCAATAAACCATAACCATTGTGATCAAATCTCCCAAAGAAGCAAAAAAAAAAAACAAAACAAAACCAACAACTTCCTGTGCAGTTCTTTTTTTTTCTTGTAATGTTGAATTCATGCGGTCTCTGTTTGAACTGATCTCTGCCCGCAGGCACAGGAATTGCAGGCACATTGCTTGATAAGTACAGTTGGCAGACAAAAGTTGCTAAAGGATCTGATATGTACATGTATGCCATCACATACAAAGAGAAGGAAACTTGACTTGCAAGCTTGGCCCCATGTCACACCCAAACAAACACATTCTTTCAAGTGAATGTACTGGTATTATGTCTTGTTATTTTTCGTTGTTGTTCATCATCAGGGAGGAATTGGGGGAAGTTGAGGTCCAATTTAATCAGATGTAATTACTATTGCTGTCCAGCCTTTATTGGATTTTCGTTTGTCCTACAGTCCAAGCGGACCGAGATGCAAAGGGGGAAACAGTTGTGCAGATTCACTTGCGCAAGTCGAGGCCAGGAATTAAAGGGGGACATCAAGTCACCAGATATACAGTACTATAATACAGGTTTCGCTACCCTGTTCTCAAGTGAACAGCTTTTTGACCTTCAAAGCTACCATTCAATATTGTTATGTACAGTACACTGTATACAAACTTACATGCAGCTAAAGCTATAACGAAGGGATTTAGACCCAAGTGCCCACTTTGAGCTGGTGAACTAAAACTCTCTGTGGAGGAAGGGATATGAGTGGATAGGCCTACTTAATGTTTTCCATATGATACTTGCCCAAATGTTCACGTAGGCAAGTGCACAAAATGAGTTTTGTAGTATTAAACATATACTGTGGAAAATGCTACCTGTTTATATCTCCACTCGACCTGATGAGGACAAACTGAATTTTGCTTTGACATTGATTAATTTTCCATAGACACCTGCCTGAGTATACTACATTGTCGGGACTAGTCTACAATGGGTCAATATAACAAATAGACCTGGGGGGCATTTCATGAAGCATTTTTCCAACAAATTTGTCTGGTAAATTTGCTCTCAGCCAATCAGATGCAAGGATTTTAGTAGCTTTTAACAGTTTTCAGACAAAATATCTGACAAAACACTTCATGAAATGCCCCCATGATAACAATAATTGTATAACTGTGCATGATTCCACAGTAGGTGCATTCACATTGTATTACCATGCCGTACCGGTAGTAATTAATAAAATTAATATATTAATTAATAGAATACCAGTAATTCACTGATGGTAGGCCTGTTAATAGTTCTCTTCTCAGTCACGAAATACAATGGTATTTCTTTTTAAAGCACTATGCATCCACATATCACCTACGACTAATGAGAAATAGTGTGTCAGGTTATGCGAGCAATACACTGCTGTGCATTCACTGGTATTGAGTGACATATGATTCATGCATATATTTTGCAAAATATGAATTACTAGTACCACCCTCAACACTACAGTATTTGGCAGCGTATTTCGTGTTGTATGGGCTTCACATTATAGATTACCATATGAAATACCGCAGTATTTCACCACCAATGTGAATGCACTTTGCATCTCTCCTGTAAACCTAAACAGACATGTGAATAAGAATAAGATTTAAATCTTATGCCAAAGAAATGGGTAGAAAGTTTACAAGTTTGTGAATATAGGAATGGCAAGGTGGGGATGGGGTGTTCCTTTTGTTTGTTTGAAGTCAGTGAAATTCAGTGCTGCATGAAAAGAAGTTGAATACCAGGATATGCATGAAAGAATTACAGCAATGCTGAGGACTGTTATCAAATTCAAAATAATGGCTATATTGGATTTACTGCATCAGTCTTGGGCCATTTGTGTTGTACTGAACCAGCTTCAATTGGGTCACCATTGGAATTTGATACATATGGTATTTTTCTGACCTATTTGTCAAAAATGCAAACAAACAGAAAACAAACCAGTCATAATAGTAACTGGATACTGCTGCCAGCCTGAACCTGGCAGCTTTTCCTGACAGCTCACTGTAGCTGCTGTACGCGTAATATCCCCAAACATGTGCCAAGGGGAAATATCAGTTTTCCAGGTACAAGCATTGCAGCTGATATACAATGATGAAGACTGGGCTCTATGAAGGTGACTGAAAGTATTTTTGCAGTAGTTTACTCAGACAATGATTCTTGAAGCAACTGCAGCAATTTGAATGCCAGGTCAGTAAGGTCATCTCACATGGTGTATTGTGGGGGCCTACAATCACCACATGTATCTGGAGCTGTTGTTTGCATATAATATATATACTGTAGGCCCTATATAGGGTACCTCTATATCTAAAGCATCTAGCTGCTGGTATCACTAGAGATGGTCATATTAATATCATAAAACTCTAGCATGTAGACTGCACAGCCCAAAATACATTTATTTTTCTAAAACTGTATGAATTAATCAACTTTCTTTGTTCTGTGCGATTGTCATCATTATTATTTATTCAGCATTTCAGACAGTGTTCCTGCGTAGAAAGTTACAAAGCAATTTCGATGCAACATATAACAAAGAATCAAAACATGATATGGCATCATAAGCACAAACAAAACAGGAGTGGGATATTATTTAAGTCAATTGTGACACAAGAAGGAAGAGAAGGAAAGGTGAATTCAAGTCGTATGCATTCGTTCTGTGATAGAACGAATACCAGAGTCCCTCACTAATTATGCATGAAATCTTTAAAGTGGCAAGACGTAGTGTGTACACTGAATCACTCCCACATGACTGTGTGATATTAGAAAAGTGTGTGAATCCATTTGTTCACAGTGCTATATTGCCATGCCTGCCTAGAATTTCGTAGGATTACCAAATGCATGCTACAATGTTGTATTGCTCCATGAACACACTGAGTGTATTCCACCTCCCTGGTGTATTCATGTCTCATGTATTTGTACATCAGACAGGAAGAGATCCTGGATACTGGTTGGTTGATTGTGCTGTAGTACACTATGCACAGGCAGTATTCCTCAATCAGAAAGAAAGAAAGAAGTCTAGATAGAGAGAAAAAAAAAATGCCAAGATTTATCAGTCTTTAGCTGCAAGAGTCTGTGCACTATTGTGATGATACATTTTACAGTGTGGCTTTGGCAGTGTAGGCCTACAACCTAGCAAATTTGTGACTATCATATCCACCGTTGTGTGATAGTGTCGGTGGAGCTTGTGGAGCTGTGCACGAGTCACCATTAACATTTCAATATCGACTGACTACTCTTGATAGAGAGACTGTAAAATTTTCGGTACATAGGAGGTGAAAGTTTGGGTACACTGTCTTTACTACACAAGTCAGAAGTGTCAAGATCATACCTGTAGTAGCACTATTTAAACATTATGAGCAAGTTCACAATCCATTGCTATGATTATGCGATTATTTTTCCACATGGTAGGCATTTATTTTAAAGCCTGCTGTATACACCTTTGGCAAAGTATGAATTTGCCAATGACTATCTACACTATTTGATGGTGTATGTGTGTCCACGCCATGTTTGAATTGTATCCTGTATTCCTGTCCCTTTCTCCCCCATATTTCCCCCAAACATGCACCCTGATAAAGTTGGGTGTAGGTGCCTACTATTCAAGAAGAGTGACATTTATGGACCATCATTTATTTTTCAATTATTTGTTTGTTTATTTATTAATTGTGCTCATTCATTAAAATAAATGCATTTATCTGTTAATCTGTTTATTTTTCATTACTTTTTTTTCGGGGGGGGGGGGGAGGGGAGCAGATTTGTAGAATGCAGACTGCGTGATTGACAGTTGCTACACTGATTTTTTTTTTTTTTTTTTTTTTGGGGGGGGGGATGTGGTTAGGAATAACTCAGGACAAGTCAGGAAATTGTCATGGGAACCCTCAGTGAAGGGATGGGCATTGTAATTGAACCCATTGCCAAACAAAGGTCTATTCAACATTGCCTATAATGCCCAGGGATATCCTTTGTACTTCCAGCTGCATGTAGGTTCAGTGGGCAGTTGGGAATATTGTAGTCTTATCTCAAGCAGGGCCTTATTTTGCATTGATGTATCAAGTTGAATGGTTAATAGGCACATTATACAAGAGGTATGCAACCTGTTACCTGCTTGGCCAATGAATAAGTTTGTAACTTATTTCTTGCTGCATAGATTTCAGCTTTTACTATTCTGTATTTGTATATATATTTGTTCACCACTCATGGGATGGATAGCCCCTTCAGGAAATTGCTGTTTTTTAAAGGTGTCCAACCAAAGTCAAACAAACAAACAAACAAACAAACAAACAAACAAACAAACAAACATCTACATAAGCAAGGAATATGTTATCTAACGCTTTCAAATATTCTACTGTAAAATGAGGAATGTATTGTTTACATGTATATGCAGTTTGATTTGATGAATTTCGCGAGAGCCAAGATTTGCAAAATTAAAATGCACATGAAAGTTCTTGTCTACACCATATGCATTGAATGTTAGAGGCAACTTGCGAAAATTCATGCCGCGAAAGAGGCCGTAGACTCCAATTCGTAAAAATTTCATGCCACAAAAATATTGTGTTTCATAGTACCTTTAAGTCTTTTTGTTTCATTTCATTTATTTCATTTCCAACAATGCAAAACATTTCCACAAAATAACACAATATCAATACAATGTAGTAACAAAGAATAATATGTGAAATTAACAGTATGTGACAGTGCATCACAAAAGGAACGAAAAGTCGCAAACACTGATTTTCTTTGAGGACAGAAAATAGGCGAAATGGGTCAACCGAACCGATCTTGACTTTTTCATATTTTCTGAAAGAGCAAACCTTCTTCTACATTATGCTAAAATTTGGGATCATAAAATGGATAGGAAAGTGTGTTGTTTAGCAGTTTATCTCGAACATTATTTGATAGAATCATGTGATTAGGTGTGTCTTGAGAGTCTCCTTTTCATTTCTTAATAACCTTGTACACACTCTTCATTTCAACTCTTAATAACTTTTGAAAGGATGATGCTACTGCTTTGAAAGTTTGCATTAATTATAGACAGAATGTGTGAATAAGGCATGCTCAATTTCACTTTAATCTAATAATCCCTTCATTGTTGTTACTCTGGTGGTTTACATCCTGTTTTTTGTCTCATTCATCGCGCAGCCAACACGGCTTGGTAAAGATTTAGCGCTTGAATAGACACTGTACTTCAGAGCCTTTTTTCTCAGTTCACACTTTTCCTTAGTGTGTGCTCTCTTTCTAATGTTAAGATAGGTTAGGAGAGTTCATTTGATTTGAGTTATTTTACATCATTTTAAAGCTAAAAGTCTGCTCTCTCAGAATATGCTATGTCTGGCGACTTTCTTTTCGTTTTGTGATGCTGGGTCACATATACTCATCACATAAGCAGATGAAATTGAATTAAAATTGATAAGTTGCAGGAAGCGAAGCTTGTATTTTGCAGTCTCTTCATGGACAAACAAACTAAATAACACTGAGGAGTTTCCATCGATCATTAGATCGGAATGGTCTTGTCTCCACAAGCCATAACTCTCAGAGTGAGTACCATCCACTCTGTCATGATATGACAAGTAGTTGCTCATTGAAAGTGATAAAGTTCCTTTATTAAACTATGAACATCAATCAAGAAATAGAAATCTAGCTGCCCACTGACAGTTTCTGAGTTGTGTGTTGTATGTATGAACAATCAGTGATTTCAAATTCATGAGTTAAATTGATATTAGATTGATTGGCAGTGAAGCTATGTTTGTGATGTGACTGCTAGTGTAGTGTGTGTGTACATAGTATCGTATTATCCTGGCTGAAATAGATTAAAGGGATGGTATAGTTTTGGTTGAGACCCAATTTCAGGTTTCTAACATTTTTGGTGAGATAATGAGAAACCTTTTATGAAATATGAAAGAGCATGTAATTCCATGAGGAATTCAATGTTTATTTGATGAAAACTGGTCTTGAAATGGCTGAGATATCCAAAACAGAGCAATTCTAATAAAAGTGTGGGACCCACACAACATTACGATTGCTTTGTTTTACTTTGTTTTTTGATGTTTCAGTCATTCCAAACCCGATCTTCATCAAATAAACTTGAATTCCTCTTAAAATGGTATGCTCTGTACTATTTCATAAGTGTTTTCTTGGTATCTTGCAAAAACTTAAAAGCCTAATTCTCATCTCCACCAATACTGTACCATCCCTTTAACTACCTGGGGTATTATTTGAATTTCAGAATCTTAGTAATCATGATATTACTTTTTAAAAGAGCTCATAGCACTCATCATTGTGTGTAGTCCCACATGTTTACTTTTGGTTTGGAGCTGTTTGAGTAACTATAGTCTTCAGTCTTGTGTGTGCCTGTGTATCCCCCCTTTCATTTATTTGTGTTTGAAGATATAGGACCAGTCTTAGATTGTCTTTTTCAAAGGACTTAAAAAGATAAAATTCAACTAGAATACATATACCAGGGATCCATTTCATGAAAGTCTTATGAAAAACGTTTTGCTCATAAGACACATTTAAGAGAGACTTCATGAAATGGATTTTTACTTCTCTACATAGCTACATGTAATGAGTGACTTTGGCCATTCTGAGATTAATGTAAAGACTTTTATGTGACGACTTCATGAAATGGACCCCTGGACTGTTGTTATAGAGTCTATTAGACTATTGGCACAATTCTGCGTTGTCTGTTCTTAGAGCAACAGTAGGCAGATAGTAAACATTCTTCAGACTTTCCAGATCTTGTATGACTCAGAGACTCTTGCCAACAGCTCTTGCTTGCTTGCATCTGTCGCTTCAAGAGGGTGCATTGGCAGAATATGACTGTTTGACATGGGGCTCTACTGTAGACAATTCCCGGTTCACACACCGTACAGCCAGTCCGATCAAATTCCACAGGAGACTGTGTGTGAAGTCAGGAAATCATGTGCCACCCTGAAATATGAGCAAGGATTAGAAAATGAAAGCACCATGAAAACTGAAGCCATATAATGATGTCATATAGAGAATCATGTAGAAAAAAAAAATGTACAGTGTATTGCTCACTTTTTATTTTTCTTCCAGCAGGGTTCTATGCATATGTTCTATGTGAAAATTTTAAATGAGGCTGTTTGCTTCATGAATTGAATATCAGATGACTTAAATTCTATAAAGTCAGTGTATTTTACGTTTTAGAAAGGAATACTATCCCCTGTCCCCCACCCACCAGACATATACACACACACTATACATGTATATATTTACATAATACTCTATAAAAATATATTTGTTTGAGTGTGTTGGCCCAGAATGGATCTGGTCTCTTTCTGTTATTAAATTGAGTCAAAAGGGACCTGAGCTTCCAATCTTAGCAGATTCTCTATTGGGGGCAAAAAGTGAATGGATGCTGGAGAAAAGAACTGAATTGATTAATGGACATAATGACACAGTAACAGCTGCTCGATTTTCAGACTTTGCTCAATTTCATTCAGATCTGATGATACCATTTCTATCTCCCATGGTTTGAGTGGTATTGTACGTCTGCTTGGTATTGATATGTCTTTATCTTCGCTTGGGTGTGATCCTTATCGTGGAGCAACTCACCAACTTGGCATGTTCAGGTCGACTCATTACAGTGGGGCATTCCGGGGTTAATTTTGACAACAGCATCCAGATAAATCTAATTTACCTCCTGCAGTTTGTGTTCGGAGTTGTAGTCAATAACCCATGCAATTGAGTTACAGACCACTCATACCTGAGCAGCTGTGTGTGTGTGTGTGTGTGTGTATGTGTGTGTGTGAACATAATGATGTATTTCTGGAAGGGGGAGGGGGAGGGGGTGTGCAAACAGATAATGGAACAAGATGTTTTCCCCATCCGCTCTAATTAAGTACTTGATCCTTGACCCTGTCAGATTGGAAAGGAGGGAGGGGGATGGAAGTTTGATACTGGTAAAAACAGATTTGGTTCTCCTTAATGGAAAATATGTTTTTTACAGTCCATGCGTCCCTTTTGCAACCCTAAAAATTAGAATCCTTTCATTAGCGGATATGCTGTAGAGGTAGGTATTGGGTACAAAGTAATACAGACCTTTCCTCAGAATAACAAATCTGGAAACATCTTTGTGATGGAGGGGGAAACGATACTATTTCCTGTGAATTTATTTGAACTAAAATATTCCCACCATTCCTATCATAAAAGGGAATGTATTCTCAAGTGACATGGGGTTACTTTTTTTTTGAAACTCTTGAGGCATGTCTAAATATTTGTGAGATTTCAAACACGATGTTGGGAGACATTCTTCTTCAAGCATGCAAAATTTTGTGATGTTCACAAAAGTGATATCATTATACATAACCTTTCTCTTTAGGATGTGTGCATATGGGAACTGTGATATATATATATCATATGATGCCATTGTTAGAATAGGGTCTGTGCCACGATACATTTAAAATACCTGTTGCAAAGCCTATATTCATGAATTAACCCATTGAGGACGACTCCCGAGTATACTCGAGCAAGTGTCTATGGGAAATGCGTGTTGAAGCAAAATCAGTCCGTCCTCAACGGTTTAATGGAGAGAACATTTTACCTATAGATGTGAAAAGTGCACTTTTAGAGCTAACAAACAGAGGTGCTAGAATATTTGATCAGTCTATTTTGTTGATCAAGAGAAGCAGCAGTGCTTCATGATGTAGAACCCTATCGGTCATTCCAGACTGTTATTTGTTCATGCAGTTGTGCAGTTTCCCTTTCCTTTTTGTTTTTTCTTTATGTAGATAACATGGTAACATGTGGAGCCGTTTTTATCAGTTGATATCTTAGCATGCATGATCTTCTATTTTTCTAATTTTTTTTTGCCAGTGAATGCTGGCACTGTATATGTATTTCTCATTGTTTGATATTGTGTGTCAAGCATAATTTCATTAATTTTTGTTATTTTCTTTCCTGTATTTGTTTTCCTTTCCACCTGCAGGTAACTCGCTTGTAACGGACAAGTCCAACCAGTGGTTTGGAGCAACAGTAGAGAGCTCAGGCCCAAATGGAAAAATACTGGTAAGAATATGGCCCTGCAGCTCCCAGGTTTTGGATTATATAAAAGCAAAATCATAAATAGAAAGTTTCCTGCTTTCCTGTCGTGGACTGTGATAATTGGAGCAAAATGTGATCCTTTGGGAATCACATTAGAAAACTTTTACCATTCATTTGCAGGAGTGCAAGAGCCTACATGCAAGTGCTGTGCTAGGATGTAGCATTAAACATACATTTCATTTGTAATTATCCTCTTTATGCACTCATGAGATAATTATAACTTGCAAGTAGGCCTACACATGTACTCCTATCTAATTAGACATCTTTCATCCTGTGTTCTACTAAGTTAGGTTGAACAGATGGCACTAAAATGTGCTGAACTTAGAAAAGTAAAATACCACATTTCTCGACATTCTCATAGTTTTACATTGTACGTCATCATATCATTCACCAGAAATATGATTATTTTTAATAGATGAAAACTATACTGCATGTTAAAAAAAGAGACACACACAACAATAAAGGCTTAATGTATTAACATTTAACATTAACATTAACATTTAATACCAAAGTCTTTATAGGCCTACTCGACTGTTCAGTGATAGGTTTCAAGAACAGGTGCCTCACGGGGCCTCCCTGGTCTGCAGTGGAAGAGTCCATGCGGATTGAAAGATTATGCAATAGGAATTGCATCGTAGATGAAGTCATGGGCTTTGTCACGGAGTCGGCTGACGCTAGAGGATTATGAACTTACAGAGCAGGTGTCTGGATTGTCTGACCGATAATCGCACGAGGCACCTATTATAGGTCATTGACCACAGCGCATTTTTCATACCGCTTGGGTAAAATATATGAACGGCATGTCATGCACGCAGGACGGGTGCACACGTGTGTGTCTTTTTGTGTGTGTGTGTGAGTGTTGTGCTGCCACGCTGTTGATTAACTTCTGGTTGCACCCCATTAAAGGGACTGGATTGCGAAGGTTAGCAATAAGTCAGTTCGGAGTTAGCTCATGGGCACATTGGTCCGAATGACCTTTCTTTTTTCTCAGTCGGTTTAGGGGCTCTTCACTCGTTTTCAGAGCGACATAATGCATAAGCTTTACGCAACGATTTATGGTATTCATCAATCCTGCTTAAACAAAGAATGAACTCGCATAGACCAGATGGCCAGAATGATCCGTCAATTAACACTTGGGAAAGCATTCATTTCATTATCTTACATTGAATGTAAGAACAACCTCTTTCTATCGATATTGCCAAATACCACTTTTGCTGTCAGGTGGATGTGCTGGCAGGCAGCATTTATAAGGATTACATGAATTATCATTATACATAATAATACATCACAGACGCTTATCCCAGTGACTTTAAAAACCGACGTGCCTGTTGGTCTGAATGACCTTTTTTCTGCTCATGCGCAGAGTGGAACTCTGAACTGGCTTATTGGAATACACTTGGGAACCCTGTAATGCTTCAGAAAATGTTAAAGGCATAGTTTACCATTGGGAGCACAGATTTTAAAAATGTTAGAGTTATCATTATTTGATGCATATATGTAGGTCAGTTGCATCACAAAACATCCTACCATATAAAAATTTTGCAATAAAACCTAAAATATAAGGAGATATCACTATTTTTATGCCTCCGCCACGAAGTGGTGCCGGAGGCATTATGTTTTCGGGTTGTCCGTCCGTCCGTCTGTCCTTCCGTCCGTCCGTCCGTCCTTCCGTCCGTCTGTAATGAATTTTGTGGACAAGGTAACTATCAAAACCTGTTGAGGTATCCTAATGAAACTTGGCATGTATGTGTATTAGGGGGTGAAGTTGTGCCTATCAACTTTTGGGTGCACATGCTCAAGGTCAAAGGTCAAAAGGTCAAGGTCAAATACATAAAATTTCACTATTTCCACCATATCTATTGAATGCCGGAAGATATTTTCTTAAAACTTAGTGTATACATGTATTACCCAATTAAGATTCTCTGGTGAAAGTTTGGATCATGAGGTCAAAGGTCAAAGGTCAAAAGGTCAGGGTCAAATACATAAAATTTCACTATTTCCACCATATCTATTGAATGCCTTAAGATATTTTCTTGAAACTTAGTGTATACATGTATTACCCGATTAAGATTCTCTGGTGAAAGTTTGGGTCATGAGGTCAAAGGTCAAAGGTCAAAAGGTCAAGTAAAAATATTAAAACTTCTTTTTTTTCTCCATAACTTGGAAAATTGTTCAAGGTATCTTCATGGAACATAGTATATACATATACTGACTGGAAGTGATTATCTAGAGAATGTAGGGTTCATGGGGTCAAAGGTCAAGTGCAACACTTCAAAATTTTACTATTTCCCTCCTATCATGCAATGCCAGCAGGGTTATTTTTTTTTTTTTTCACTTGGTGTATTCATACATGTGTAACCTAATAGAAATTCTCTGGAAAGTTTTTTTTTTTTCTTCTTTTTTTCCCTCAAAGGTCAAAAGGTCAAAGATCAAGTGAAAGTGCTGAACTAACTTTTTTCTCCATATCTCGGAAGTGGCTCAAGTTATCTTGAAACATAGTACATATTATGCATGTTCTACCTGAAAGTGATTATCTTATGAATTTTAGGGTCAAGGGCCAGATGAAAATGGTAACAATTTACTATTCAATTCAGAAATTGCACTTTTTCTCCACACCTGCACCTTGAAAATTACTCAATGCCTAAATGTATGAATGGGTCAAAGTCGAGTTAAAGTCCTTAAATCCCTAGATGTATGCTCTCCTATTCATCCAATTAAACCTAGGTCAAGGAAGGTGAACATTCAACACATTTGTGACAAACTTGTCATTTCAATATTTTGCCAATTTTGTGAAAATGTAATCACACATTGTCCACATGCACTATCTAGACCTATTGGGAAAATCATGCATTATGGCGGAGGCATACCAGTCGCCAAAGCGACATTTCTAGTTCTCATTAAACCATAACTGTAGACGGTTAAATCTAGAAACAATTTTATTGTAACTATTGTTCACTTTTTTTATACTCAATAATACTTAACATTGATTATCCTGATTAAAATTTATTACATTGGTTGTTTCTATCCCTAACTCATATTTTAGAACTATTTTGAAGCACTGAAGCTGGGTTTTCTTCCCATATGATTTGTACCATAGTATGCTTCGATACTCATATTTGCTGATGGGCAATTCTATCATAGCAGGCCTGTGCTTGTTGTGGTTTTTATATTATATTTGATGGCTATGAATGGGATACCAGGGAATATTGCACAAGTTAGGGCCAATATTGCACGAATCGAAGATGAGTGCAATATTGGCCCTAATTGGCCCTAATATATATAAATATTCAATGTTTATGAGTGCGATGGTTCAGAATATTACATGAGCGTGCAAGTTCAACCGTTCTATTCAACGACGCGAAGCGGAGTTGAATGGAACGGTTAAACTTGCACCGAATGTAATATTCGGTACCGTCGCACGAATGATAAACATTGAATATTTGTTTTATACAACACATGATATCAAAATATTTAGGTCTGGTCTAGAGTCTAGACCAAAATAGATATATGTTTTATTTTAACCCTATCTAGATGGAGAACTATGCGAAAGCCTACGCCTAACGTTAGGCCTACTAACTACATAACATACTGCCACTGGCTCGATCTGTGGTAGGTCTTGAAAAAAGGTCTAACTAAACCCTATAGCTAGGTCTAGAGAGTTTGCTTACCTCTATTTAAAGCATACTGTATTTGACCACTTTCTTAATATTTGCTGCTTCACTTCACTCATGATTAGCAATGCACTGAGATCCTCATCAGAGACGAGAACAAAGCTCGGGTGAGAAGAGGTATAGGTCTACGTAGCCATGATAATCTAACATACACTAGGCCTACTAGCGCATTCGCGTGTAAAAACAGACTTGCACGCCACAACCTAGCCTGGCGCTGGCATGGCCAAGGACTGACGAACCGGTTGCGTGCTGGCCCAGTGCACACCCTACGGGTGCGCGTATGCATCAATGCCAGCTACCAGTAGCTGTACGATACACAAGTTCAGTGTGTCCTAGGGTCTATTGCACTGCCGGCTCACTTGTACCGTTCAGTAGTCGACTATTGCACTGCCATTGGGAGTGAGCGTTGGATAGCTGATTCCTCTGAATGTCATGTGACCCGCATTCATCCAATCAGATGGCAAGATCTAGATTCCATTCATGTGTTGTATAATCCCTGGTATTCCATGAATTAATGCCATCCAATATAATTATTATCATCTCCAATTCTGTAGAGAAAGCATAAACTGCACAAAAATAAAGTAGTATTCCTACTTCTACTCGTCCTTGAAGTTTACTCGGCAGTCACATCCAGCGCTAAAATGGGGAAGCCCCTAAAACTGCATATGAAGCAAGCAACTAGCAAGATGTTTGCGCACTTGTGAATTGTAACAAAATGACGCGCACTATAGCAAGCGTTTGCGCACTCAGTTGCAAGCGCTCACACAACAGACGAGACAGAATGTGGTGTGATCTTGAACGGCCAGTAACAACGGTAGCCTATGGGGAATTAATACGTTGGCCTATACATGCGTATCATTCAATATGCTTTGATATCTAACAGTAAAAAATTGAGCTAACAACAATACGCATTTTTAATGCACCACTAAAACGTCCTATATAGATGATAACCAAATGCACCACAGCTGATGGGCAGCAAATAAAGATTGAATGCAATCATAGCACCATAATATCTGCTGATCGGTTCCATGTAGTGCAGAGGGACCACTGAAACATAATGGTAGTGTACATGCCAATGTATGATCATGAGAAAAACATTTTTAAATATTCAAGTTTTGGGTAGCAAGGTCAGAGGTTATAGGCCATAATATAATCTCTACTGAATCTTATTTTAGTGAGAGGAGGGTCTGAATACCATTTGCAGATGAAACAAAAACCCAGCATTAGTGCTTTAAAACAGTTCCAATATGTGAGTTTGGTATAGAAACAACCACTGTAAAAATTTGAATCTGTATAATCAATGTTAAGTACCAGGTATTGTTAAATACACAAAATGTGAACAAAAGTTATAATAAAAATGTTGCCAGACTAAACCCTCTACAGTTATGATTTAATGAGAAAAATACTGATATCTCCTTATATTTTTGGCTCTATTGCAAAAATTTTATATGGTAGGATGTTTTGTGGTACAACAGACCTACACATATGCATCAAATGTGATATCTTGAACATTTTTTAAATCACTGTTCCCAAATGTCAACAGGACCTTTAATATAGATCTAACTGCTGTTTTTCTCTGTGTTCCTTTACCAGGCTTGTGCGCCCAGACTAGTCTGGTTCAGAGATCCCGCGTTGGCAACCCAGGAGAGGGAACCGACAGGCACATGCTTTGTTGGATACTCAAACTTCACCAACTTTGTGGAGTACTCGCCATGCCAGACAACAAACCGTAAGTACTGGAAGCTATCGAGAGCTTGGAATGGAAAGAATTAAAGAAAGGAGGGCGAGACAATGCGTGCTGAAAGTTTCGATTTGCAGAATCTCGCGTGTGGTCTCTCTTTGATATGTCTGTGGTACCAATGAGGAATGGATTAGACGAGAAGGGTATCTATACAAGTTTGATATCATACAAAAGAACTAGATACAATACGGTGTGCACAAGTGTGTTGCTGCTGTACCTGACTGTTCTGTGAATTCAAAATAATGCAAAGTTCACATGAAGTTTGAAGTGCATTGTTGTGATCACTGATCTCTTTTCTCATCCTTGCCATTGCCACTGGCAGCCTACACTGTATGTGTACAATGTCAATGGCATCTTGGAGGGGGGTGCATTTTATCAAGCATTTTGTCAGATAATTTTTTTGACAAATTGTTCTGAGCTACTAAATTCTTTGCATCTGATTGGCTGAAGAACAAATTTGTCTGAAAAAAAAACTTGATGAAATGCCTCCCCCCCCCTCAATATTGGATCATTTAAAGGGCTAGTAACCACTGTTACAGACCAGTTTATCTATGAGGAAGGCTAGCTGGATTGAGACCTAAGGTCTGCTATCACCTCAGGTTTTAATCCAGATTAGAAATGTGCCATGTAATTCTGAGACGAGGGACAAAAATTCTCCTAGTGTTGTGTATAAAGTTGGAAAAAGTAGTCCCACATGATCATAATTATGTTTGCATAAAGTGCTCTCAATGAACATTTGTTGACCAAACTTAATGTATCATTATATTTCATGGTAAGTTTTATATTTTGGGAAAAGAAAAAAAGGGTCCATGATAGAAAGGTTACATTTGTGTTGAGAAAAAAAGGGAAACGGTTGAGCACTAGTGCAGGGATGTTTTGCGTTTTGTTTATCTTCATTCTTTTAATGCATTTTGTTGTTGTTTCTTAAACTTAGAGATGTGGTGGAGTCTTCTTGTTTTCTTCTCAGAGAAATCCACAAAAAACAAAAGCACAGAAGGAGGTCCCAAGGGGTTCCAACAAATTATCATTGCTCTGATCTTTTATCTTCCTTGAGTATGACTGACTCCCCAAACAACCTGCTAAATTGACTTCATCCCATCTTCCCAAACAACATGGTCCCCTTTTCCTCAATGCTAAGTGTGGATATCATAAAGTGTTTTGCAATAAAAACAGGAATGTCATCAGAGCAAAGGGAAGTGGCTTGTTATGCGCACATGAATACAGACTTGAGAAGAGTCATCTCATGAACAAAAAACAGACAGCAATGAGACATATTTTTTTAGTCTTTTTGGTACTGTAGTAATTTCAGTGTTTTTGCAGACCACATACTGTTGGGACCATGGGGCAAACAGTGCATGGACCACAGTGTAAGCATTTAACATCTTTGCATTTTCAAGAAGAATAAGAATAAGAATTTGCATTTTCAAGAAGAAGAAGAAGAAGAAGAAGAAGAAGAAGAAGAAGCAGAAGAAGAAGAAGAAGAAGAAGAAGAAGAAGAAGAAGAAGAAGAAGAAGAAGAAGAAGAAGAAGAAGAAGAAGAAGAAGAAGAAGAACAACAACAACAACCTACATGCAGTGTGGACTGCAAGTGGCTCCACACAGATTGAAGACAGTGCACGTTAAGTATTGGGTCTTTATGAATGTGAGACTTGTTGGCTGGGTATAGACGCACGACCTCTTCAAAAAATTCAACGCCCTAAAACTTTGTAATAAGGTCGTGTGACCTAGTCCTATAACCTATCACTTGGATGTTTGGTGATGTCAAACCGACAGTTGGGAAGTCACATGATCTCAGATCGTGTGGTGTGCGGCGGGATTTAGACTACACATAAATCATGTCCCTTAACAACTCACATTGAGTTCACTGTGTATATAATGCAGGATATTGATATTTATTCAAAGATTCCTTGACATGTTCTGTAGTGTAAGGTCATCTTTTGCTTAGTAGAAGATTAACAAAATAGCACAAATCTGGTCACAAAATTATTTGCTTCAGAATGGTCACTTATTCAAGTAATGTGCAGTTTAATGTTTCCAGGTTAGCATGCCTGTACAGTGACGGGGCATCAAAGTGCACATTACTTGAATATGAGACCGTTCTGAAGCAAACAATTTTCACACAACAATAGATATATAATGTACTCTTAAATGAATCCAACAAGGATTGGAACAATCATCCCCCAGCATTCCCACTGACTCCCACTGATCAGTTACTAGCCATCCCCTTTCATGTCAAAAACCAACGTTTCAAATGTAATCTCTGTCCCCTGTAGATTAGCTGCCATACATGTGCATGGGTTAGAAGTCTGAAGAAGATGAAAAAGAAACAAGAAGAAAAAGTTCAGAACTGCAGAGGCCTTCATTTAAAGCATTTTTATGAAACATGTATTACTTCTTTGGCTTTATATTGTCTTGTAGAATAATGTGTTGAGTTGTGGAGTTGAATGGAGTCCTTTGTATGACCTCTCCCCCCCCCCCCCCCTCCCCCCATCAAGAGCAGGGATGTTTGTTTGTATCAATCTGTGTCTTTCTCATTGTGTGTGTGTGTGTGTTTTGTTTTGCTTTGTTTTTTATAAAGGAGTGATCCATATAAAGATCTATTCCACTCTCATGTTGTAGGTACACATGTTGATATACTTGTGCTAAGTAACCTTAGCTTTCTGGTATGTGTATGTTTCCCACGCTCCTTTGCTGTAACCCCAACCACCCCATCTTTTTATCATAATTTTGTACTTTTTTATCATTTGTCTTGAATAATGAGGTTGAGTTAAAAAAAAAAAAAACTCTTTAATAGAGTCCTACATCTTCACAGGTCTTCTTTGTGGTTACACAATTTTCAAAGACTTCTTTAATTATTAAATCTATATCAGATTATCAAAAATTGGCAACACTTTTATGATGATTATTGATGTTCCTATATTTTCTAAAGTGATATTTTTCTAATGAATTTCTTTTTGGTTATGAGCAAATTTTATGAATGGTTCCTCACAATCTTTCTTCAGTGTCTTGCAGCAAAATTCAGATTTTCTATTGTATGCACCAAGAATGTAATGAATATGAGATGATAATTTCTCCAGCAAAATTCCCAAGGTACTTTATGGATAGAGTAATACCTGCCTGCCCAATTATGAATTTCTGGTTAAAGAGAAACTTTCTTATCCTGTAGTCCTGCTCAAGCAATACAGTTAGGTCTATAACAAAATTCGTACCATGTGTGCATACATGTATATTTGCGGCCTAAAAATTTGTAGCATGTGTCCAAATTGCCTCAGTCCCACATGTGTGTGCACTTATCCGACATTACGAAACTTGCGGGATGATGTCATTGGAAGTTCCGAGGAGTATGTTCCCTTTAACGGTCCCGTCTCCTGTAATTAGCCGTGGCTGCATCTTGCTGTAGCCTGTGTAATTGGACTCTGCTGTCTAATCAAGTCAGAGTGTCGTTAGGAAATTCCCCGACCCCGTTTTTCCCTTCTCCTTCTATCTTTTTCTCTCTCTTTGGCTCTCTCTTTCTCCCGCTCATGCCGATTTTGCATAGTAGGTTACATCAGAGGCATCGCGAATGTCTGCGTGGGCCTGGGTGGTGGTGAGGCAATTTTACACTCGGCACAGTGCATACAATATGTCTTATGCGTTACATGTCTGTGAAATACCAGTAGCGTGCATAGAATATGCACCATGAATGCACACCAACAACATGTGTGCCATGTACCAGTATGGTGTAGCTTGCACAAGGATCATTAATTTTTAGTACCTTGAATGCCAACACACATGAATCTATAATGACGATGTAGAGATTCTATGTGAGCTCATTGTGTCTTTGTTCATTTTTAGGTGTCCGTGAATATAACTAATGCCTCATTGTCTGTGCGTAATTAGCTCCCAGCTGTACAGCATATAAGCTGCAAAGTGTAGAGTGCAAATTGTCATTATTATGGCAGAGTCCCTGCTTGTGATGTCACTGTATTAAAGCAAGCTAAAGTTGTTGGATCACCGCAATGCTCAACATGATCTGTGCTATGTCTGTGATGTTCAACAAGATGACACGAGTGTGCATGTGTGCGTGATACAAGAACTGGGGTATCGTGTTGCTCGACCAGTAGAAGGTCAACACGAGCTACCTGTTTTTCTTACCAGGTGAGCAACAGCAACACTGCACATCAATAACAGTGTCAATGCCAATATTCACGTTCTGTATCGAATAGATCTTTCATATTAGGAAGGTCCTTCTCAACACTATGAATTTATATTATAAAGTACATATAAGTGTATGAGACATGCTTGTATGAAGAAGTCTGCTTCTTATGATAATTATACAAATTGTATGCGTATTGTAATATAAACATATGGCAGTCATGTTGGTGTAGGAGTTAAAGGGAAGGTAAACCCAAAGAGCAATGTGGATTGAGTGAAAGCAGCAACATTAGTAGAACACATCAGTGAAAGTTTGAGAAAAATCGGACAATCGATGCAAAAGTTATGAATTTTTAAAGTTTTGGTGTTGGAACCGCTGGATGAGGAGACTACTAGAGGATATGACGTATGAGTGGACAACAATACAAAGAAAATATAAAGGATATTCAACAAAAATTCACTTTTCTAGAATTATGAAAGAGCAGTGGACCAACCGCTTTCAGAAAGTAGGGGGAATAATTGCTACCCTTAACATATGTCAATATCAAGTTGATGGAATTTGTAATTTTCATGAAAAATGGATTTTTGTATTATTTTCTTTATATTTTCTTGATATTGTAGTCCACTCATACGTCATAACCTCTAGTAGTCTCCTCATCCAGCGGTTCCAACACCAAAACTTTAAAAATTCATAACTTTTGCGTCGATTATCCGATTTTCTTCAAACTTTCACTGATGTGTTCTACTAATGTTGCTGCTTTCACTCAATCCACATTGTTCTTGGGGTTTATCTTCCCTTTAAATGATGTGAATGTTGGAAAAGAGGCTCGAGAAGGGTGCAAGAGGTTGTAGGCCTATGTATTGTATCTGCCCATTCACAGTCTATTCTGTATTCCATTTATGTAATAAATCAGATAATGGATGCCAGATTCATGTTGTACACAAGTCTGGAATAAATAGGTCAAGTAGCCCATTTGCATTTCAGGGTATAAGATAAAAAAAGAAGCAATGATAATTAAAGGAATATGTCATATCTTCATATAATAAAGTTTAAGTGTGTTGTATTTGATGTATATGTCTCTGTCTTGTCAACTGTAATGTTTGTTTGTGCAGGGCCCCCAGTAAGAACAGTACTGGCCTACTGATGGGGCTACCCTGTTGAAAAAAGTCTGAATAAATAAATAAATAAATAAGCTGCTGGATAAACTGAGAATGGTATTTTCTAAGCTTTAAAGTTGAGAGTGATGATGATAATGATGTTGTTGTTATGAAAACTATCATGATTATTTTCATTCACATTATTGTCCTTGCTTTATTATTATTTTGATAATAATAATGATGATGATGATGATAGAATTATTATGATTATGATTATGGTTATTATTATTATTATTATTATTATTGTTATTATTATTATCATTATTATTAATTAATGATTAGAATCATTGTAATCATTGCTGCCGACATATATTCTTTTTTTTGTCTTTTGCTGTTATGAAATTTAGCAGTCAAAAGGCTGTGACTGAAAGAACAATATTTGTATGAACAACAAGGGGCTCAATTTTGTGAGAGTTAGTCAATCTACTTTTTCAAACACTCACACTGAATGACAGAATTATGATGAAAAGATACACGACCAAAGTGCAGAAATATGATTTTTTATCAAGACTCATCGGGTCAATGCACTTTTTGACTCCCAACTCTCAACTGAATATTCCACTTTCACTGTAATTTTGCCACAAAGCAGACATGATACATTTCTCTGTTTTTAATCTGTCTATACATACTTGATCTTTTTCTTCTTTATTTTTGTTCACAGGAGACCTCTATGGCTTTGACAAAATCACCCATTGTGAGGCTGGCTTCAGTGCACAAATTGTACCAGTGAGTTCTTCTTGTGACAGTAGTAATTTTTCTTTAAATTTCTCTCTCTGTCTTGAATATATCTCATTCACCAATACACAGTATAGTATTTACATACTTTTTCTTTTACAAATAAATATTTCATTGTTGAAATAATAATGATAATAACAATAATGATAATAATAGTAATAGTAGTAGTAGTAATAATAATAATGATAATAAATAACAGTTATATTCAGCGCTTAATACTGACATTTCTAAGTGCATTAATATACAAATAGTGAATGGCCACGAGTGCAATGGTACAAGATTTTGCACGAGGTGAAAGATAGAGGCGCTCTATTCAACAAGGCGAAGCCGAGTTGAATAGTGCGCCTCAACTTTCACCGAGTGCGAAATCTGGTTCCATTGCATGAGTAAAGACCATACACTATTTGTTTTATACAACACCTCGAACATCAACAGATTTGGTACTCACAAATTCTTGAGTTTAGCACAGAAATGGCAACCATTTTCCGTGAAAGATGAATAGAGTAGCCTCACAGTCGCAGTCACCGTGTATGTACATATGTGTACGTGCATACGTATGCGAAACAAAGTTGTTTACAAAAATGAGTGACAAAAATACGCGCTTGTAAGTGCACTTGTAATTGTTGAGTGCGCGTGGCACATGTTTGTTTATTGTGACATCAGAGCGCGTGCAATAGAAAATTTTGGTCAAACCAAAATTGCACGCTGAGACAGCCAGAGCGTGCAATGGAACCTTTCACTAAATGTCACGTGATGGACAATCGACCAATCGGATAGCTACATTCTAAATAGGTGTTGTATAATACAGAAAAATACAGTGTATACACTTTGTATGAATTAGCTAATCTAAAACTTTGGTGCAAATTATCCAAAGAAAAAAAAAGTGTTCAGTGTAACTTTATGGTATCACAATGTGCTTTGAGTCTTTATTGTATTGAAAGAAGAAGAACAACAGAATGCATGCATTGCTGTTTGTGCATTGTGTTATATGTTACAGCAATACCTTTTTGAAACTTTAGCAAACAATTGAATGCCTGAATATAAGAACGACCCAAGTCCATTAGAGAAAATTTGGGAAAAATACAAATGAATAAATAACTTCCAACTGCTTTTAGTGTTTTCAGTTTTTGGGATGTTATTCATACAAATTTGAATGCAAAACAGTCACTTGGATGATTATCTGTATTTGCCTTTGTGGTTTCCAAAGACGATTGCCAAATTTGGACTTGGGTCGTTCTTATATTCAGGTATTCAATTTTGATTTGGATTCTAATATGTTTCATATTTTTGTCACTCCAGGATAACAGTGTACTGGTCATGGGGGCACCAGGCAGTTTTTACCTCCAAGGTAAGTCAGTATTTCTCTCGTAAATGTGTATTTGTTTTTTGGGTTGTTTTTTTGTATTTTTTCCACCCTTTCGTCAGTGCACGTTCCCACCAATGACATATTTTGCGGATTCTTTTCAAGCAAAAACTGGTGTATAAATTAACTGATGCAATTAGCTGGAATTAATTTTGTTTTGTTTTATATGCTGATGATTTCGGAGATACTTTATACTGCATCTCTTACAATGCAATTACAATGCTGTGAGTTTTTTTTTTTTAATGATTTCCAACTCAGTATTTCTGTTGGAATAACCCGTTGAGGACAGACTGATTTTGCTACAACACGCATTTCCCATAGACACTTGCCCAAGTATACTCTGGACTCATCCTCAACAGGTTTACATGAGTATAAAGTGTAAGTGATAACAGGATGTTACACAAACCACTGCCTTCAGAAGTAATGAGCGAGTACAGCAACAATGACAATGGCATCAAATGTAACTCTTGCATCATTACGCAGAAACTGAGAGCCATTCAAAATTTTGAATTTCATTTTTTATTATTATTATTATTATTTTCTCTTTCTATGCAGGTCAAATCTATTCTCAGGATCTCACCTCCCAGCAACCAGCTACAAGTACAAGTGAAGGCCAGGCAAGGACTGACAACAGTTACAGAGGTAGGCCTACGGCAGGAGGAGATTTTTGTTCTTTTTCTTTGTTTCTCCTAATCATCTATTATCATTTCTTTTCTTTCTTTTTTTTATTTTTTTTAATTTTAGAATTGGGCATTTCCCTGTGTTGTGTTTGTCAACGTTGGAACTTGTACGCTTTAGCTGTCTCGTGAATTCTTGCATAGTTTTGATGCTCATCAAATCATGATGATTTCATCGAGTCCAGAATAGTTTCTGTCATGATCATATACCCGTGTTTTTCTTTTTTTTTTGTGTGTGTGTGTAACCCTCAGATCACATCGTTTCATATCTGCATGATAAACTGACAGAGAGGAAGAGAAGGAACCAGTGTGGGATTTGAAGGGGGGGGGGGGGGGGGAGGGGGACGACACTCCACACTGAGCTGAAACAGACTGGTTCCTTCATTTTACATAATGACCCTATATTGTGGGGATTCATATGGAGTGAAAAGGCTGGTCCAGTTCGGATATATTTTATCTGAGAATCCTCCTAACAAATTGTGACCAGCTTTACCACTGATCCCTCTGTAGTAAAGTTCACACATGGCCGCCGAATCTTGACTGGAGTCGACCCTTACAAATGAGTGTATCCACGATGGGCGTATGTGTGGATATGCACATACTCTCTGGCCGGTTCTATTTGTGGTTTTCGTATGTACCCAGATGTGCAGTGAATGAAGAAGACCACCCATGAATCCCAATGCTACCAGGTCTTGAATATGCATTAATCGTTCAGATCAATGCAATTTCATGCACGCATAGTGGAAATGTATGCCTATATGACAAACATCCAATGATTTTTGTATTCTCTCCCCCCTCCCCAAAAATAAAATATAAACAAACAACAGAACAAACACAGTTCCTCTTTAAATAGTCATTTCTATTTCACACCCATTTCCTGGGATGCAGAGTCATTGTTGCATTGCTGAATGTCGTATGATAGCATCCCTAATTTTCCATTTGATACTTCCCCTTGAGCTTCATCAATGATTATTATGGGCTCAGGTGCCATAGAGTTAATGGTAGAGGCTATACGGCTGAATTATGCTGCAAATTGGAAAGGCTGCAAAACCAGTTATGTGTGCCTTGCGGCTTGACTGTACTTGATCAGCCTCTTAGGATGTTATGCCATTTTGCTAGACATGGGAGGAGTTGAGGGGCAGAGGAGGAGGGAGGGCAGAGGGGATTTGCCTGTCAGGGTATCATCAAAAGGGGCTATTATTCTGTCCAATTTTTCTGGCACTTTGTCCCTTCTTGCCCTCATGGATAGCCTTCAAAAGGGCTTTTACTGAATAATGTTTGAAAAAAAAATTGAGAAGAGATGGTCTGTCAGTCCTGATGGAATCTTACCAGCACCATCGTTACGGCAATCTCCAGATTCCAGTGGACCATGGGGGATTTTCCCATCATGGAGACATGGCATGTTTAAAGGGATAGTTTACTAGCAGACATTTGTATTTGTTTGGCTTGGTTGATACTTCAGGCCATTTCTGCCCCTAAAAAGAGAAAACTTTTTTTTTTTCTTAAAGACTTAGGAATCTTCAGAGGAATTCATAGTTTATTTGATGACAATCTGTTTTGAAATTGGTGAGATGTTCAAAAATTAACTATAACAAAGTTTGTGGCCGAAACGTCATATTCATTTTTTTGTGTGTTTACCTTGCTTCGTGAGACAGAAGATCAGCTCAATTTCCTTCAGTTACTACCACGATGATGAACATCTTCTACACTAAAGTTGTACTAGTAGAAGGTGGGACCCACCTTTTATTAGGACTTCTTTGCTTTAATCATCTCAACCATTTCAAAACCAATCTTCATTACAAATAAACTTTGAATTCCTCCTCAAATTGTTTGCTCTTTTATGTTTCATGAGAGGTTACTCATTATCTATCACAAAAAAAAAGTTGGAATTCTGAAGCCCCAACTCAACCAAAACCATAACATCCGTTGAAAGGTCCAGTTTACCTTTGGGAGCAGTGATTTCAAAAATGTTCAAGATATCACATTTGATGCATATGTGTTGGTCTGTTGTACCATAAAACATTCTACCATATAACATTTTTGCAAAAAGCCTGAAATATTAGGAGATATCAGTGTTTTTCTCAATAAACCGTAATTGTAGACGATTTAGTTTGGCAACATTTTTATTATAACTATTGTTCACATTTTGTGTATTTAACAACACTTAACATCGATTATACGGATTCAAATTTTTACAGTGGTTGTTTCTATCCCTAACTCACATATTAGAACTATTCTAAAGCACTAATGCTGGGTTTTTGTTTCATTTGCAAATGGTAAATTATGCCTTTAACCCTTTGTCTGCTCTTAGTGCTGATTGACACAGAAAACCCCATAGCATTGTACACACTGTACAAAGTCCCTGGTACAGTAAGGGTAACGCAGGCAATAGATGATATCAGTAAGGGTAGAAGATTATCAATGGTATAATTGTCGATGATAGCTTTCTTTTTGCCTTTCAAAGGATTCTGTATAAACCTCACAGCAAAATGTACTGGATAAACCATGTGCCAGAGTAAAGTTTTTACCACTCTCCCCATGTCAGGGCATTCAGTTTAAAGATTAAACGGAAAAAGATGATGGTTATACTTGATTGAAGTGGGAAGCAGTTCCTAGCAATTTGCAGTTGAGTGACAGTTGTCGTAGCTCTGTTGTCGGACTCGACCTTGGATTCAGTGCTTGAGTAATTCAGTTGTCAAGGAGGTGAGAATTTTGGCATTGGGAGCATGCCGATTATTTTCATCCGATTTCCGTTTTCCGTTTCAGCCGCAACTAATGATATGCCCATCCTGTAGGGCGGGGCTAGAGTAACATTGAATTGGTACTAGACTAGGGGTGGGGTCTAGAGGAGGAGGAGGGTGGGGTCAGGGTTGGGGAAGGATAACACAGCATTGTAACAGTCAGCGCACTGACCCCTTTGCGTGCCATCCCCAATGACTTCGCAATACGGGTGTCTGTTTTAACTATCAGCGACAGAGGAAATAGCGCGGCCACTCCTGTCATCACAGTAGGAATCACTGGGATTGCATGATAGTGGAAGGTCACTAGGGGGTATTTCAAAAAGTAGAGCCATGATACATAGTTTGTGGGGTTTTCTCCTCAATTTGCCAGATACGCATATGTGTATTTATGGCTTAAAATCCTATTTTAAAGTCGTGGTAGGTGTGGCATTACTTCACGTACACATTTGTGTGGTCATTTCCCCTGCATAGGCCTAAAATCTGCTGTCCTTGATGATGAATTGCCACAAATGTTGATTGCTGAATGCAGTGGAAGTTTAGTTTTTCTTTCCATTTTGATATCTCAAGGGGAAAAAAATAAACCTTGACAATTAATACATACATAATTTCTTTTTGCATGACTTGCATCACTAAGCTTTTGAGCCACAATCATTCATTTCTAGTACCAATCAAACCACAAAATTAGTCTTTTTACTTACTAGGTGGGTAAATAGGAAGGGAAAGGTATTCTATGATCTTTATCAAGTCATTGGACCACTAAAATGAGGTTAAAATGGCTGGTACAAGGCTCATTTATTTATCTAGGTTAATGTTCTTTTGAAATTTCTGGAAATTATTAAGGGACAAATGATACAATGGTAGGATATCCTGCTGTTATATCTAAAATTCAATGTTTTCTGTGAAAATGTTTTTGATTCAGACGGATATCTACTGGTAATATCCCAGTGGCTGGAAGTCTTAATTTTACCCGGAAAAGCCTGTGACCGAATTAAGTTATCATTTTTCAGGGCTGAAAGAAGATTCATTAGCATTATAGGCGAGCTTGATTCAAGGAAGTCCATCTAGAAAAAACAAACAAACTGAAAAACAACAACAAAAAAATTACAAATTGTTTTCTCCAATATGACATGATGAAGCGAAGTAGTCTCCTTATCCAGCAATGACGCCACTGAAACTTTGAAAATTCATTTAAACTTTTAATCGATTGATTGCTTTTAGATGAAAATTTCACTGACGCATCCACCCAATATTACTGCTATCATTCAATCCACATGTAGTTTCCTTTAATACATTTACATCTGTCTGGATGTGCCATGTCTTTTGTGATTGTCATTGTGAGGGTAAAGTTGGTTTCTACAAATCACGCTAGCTCTTTAGCTCCAGGAAAGAGAGGATCAGTGTATAAAATACTGTGTATAACGATCTGTGTTTATGCTTTCTCTTACTTCACTTGATGGCTGCTCACTTCAACATGTTTATACCAGGGAGGTGGGAAGAGACTTCTCACCTCCCTGTTTATACATTATCCATCAAGACATTCTAGCTTTCCATTGCAGTAGATAGTTCTCTGTGAGAGTATTGGCAATAGATTCCAGATGTAATTTGAGTGTGGAAACAAATCAGTTAGTTCTCTAATCATCTTATTTACCGTATACGCCATATATTTTATAGTGAGTCTAAATTTTCGTGAATCAAGACTTCCCGACAACTTCGCGAGTGGTTAAATTCGTGATCGTGGAGTACTGTACTGAACGGAAAAATGTACACGTGTGTGTCACATGCATATTGGGGTCAGAGTCAATATTTTCGTGTGTCTTTAATTTTGCGAATAGCAGCTGACTCGCAAAAATAAAAGCTTCTCAAAATATTTGGCATATACAACACTCGTTTTGGCGTATACAATACTCATTAGCACTCTAATTTTTTTTTTTCAAAACTTTGAAAGAATACAATTAAGCTGTAAAACAACAACAATAAGCGTTATTTGGATGAGACTCAAGTGGTCATTGGTGAAGCAAAAAAGGCTTTGAATCTTTTACAGCATTCAAGGCATTGTTTACCATTTGCAGATGAAACACATCCCCCAACTTTAATGCTTTAAATTATAGATGAGTTAGCAATAGAAACAGCAAAATGTAAATAATTATGTTAATCAACATAAGCAGTGTTAAGTATTGTTAAAATGTGAACAATAGTTACGATGAAATCGTTTCTAGAATAAACCATCTACAGTTATGGTTTATTGAGAAAAATGGTGATATCTCCTTTTATATATTATAGGCTTTATTGCAAAATGTTTGTGTGGTGGGATGTTTTGTAAGACAATTGGCCTACACATAATGCATCAAATGTGATAACTCGAACAGTGGTAAACAAAACCTTCATCGCCCTTCCGGTTTATTAATAAACAAATGACGAAACTCTCCCTTTGCAGTCAGAGAGTTGTTTTGCCAACTAAATGTTGATTTGCAGGGTGCAGTCAGTCATGCATTTTTATAGTGGTGATGCCAACCACAAGGATATTGTGGTCAATGAGCCGAGGATTTCCAAACAGTTTTTGAGTTTATTGAGAAGTGGCCCAGTTTTCTCCTGTGAAGTGTTGTCGAATTGGCTTGATTGCGTTTGTTTCTTGGACAATTGTTTGAATGGAGATGTTGATTGGGAAAAATATTGTTAATGACAAGGACATATTTGGGCTTGATGTTCTCGCCTAATTTGGCAGAGACGTTACTAAAATAAAATGATCTGGGCACAAAACACTCTGCCATAACTGCACTGTCCTATTGAATGTTACGCATTGTAGCGTGGGTGGCTTTAGATTTTAATTCTGTATTGATCAGTTAACCCGTTGAGGATGATTTGATTTTGCTACAACACGCATTTCTCATAGAAGCTTGCCAGAATATACTCGGCACTCGTCCTCAACGGGTTAAGAAATTCTCTCCCCCTACAAACTTTCATTTGACATTTCAAATAAGATTGGTTTCTTGAAAAGAAACAACATTGCCTATCTTGTATCAGATGATACTGTGTCAGTAGTATTCATTTGTAGGTAGATCTGAAGTGCGAATGTTAGGGGATACAGCTGAAGTTTTATCATAATACATGGGGAGGGGGAAGGGGAGGGGAGATCCATTACCACAGCAGCAACACAAATACCTCGTAGGTGGTTTAATGTGAGGGAAAATTTGTGCCATGTCATGCAGTGCAATATCATACAAATCCTCCGCAAAGGATTTGGGGTATCAATCTTCCCTTTTGTGGCAGTGATTAGCGGATATCATCCTGTGGATCTGGGTTAGCATTCTCTAGGACGGTCCTTAATTCAGGAAATTATGTATTATCAAAAGAGAAAGCATAATATATAAATTTTTACTTTATTATTTAAAGGAGAACAATGCATAATATGCAAACATCACTGCAAGCATTGTTTGTGCTGGAAAACTGATGTTTCTGTTTGATCAATCATTTCATCTAGGGGGAAAAAATCTGTGTGCTGTATTTATTGATGATTACGGTTGAATGAAAATAAGTGTCACTGTGATCAAATATTTGGCATGTAGGGAGTGAGTCACCAGTTGAAATTGTTTTGTCTCTCTGGACTCCTAATGAATACCTTGTAACCTGTGAACTGTAGAATGCTCTTCAAAGAGATATATAAGTTCTATGATAGGCAGATAAAGATAGATAATTAAAGTTGACACCCTTATATTTCAAAATACATGAAAGACTCAAAAGCTTGATAATAATGAGAAGACAAGATAACCAATCAAAGCAGTCGACCCTATAACAGACTTTTATTGGTACCGTGTGCATCATATACACTGTATGTGACTCTACATCACAAAACCAGAAATGGATTTTAAGTTAAGGGCAGATTCTGAAAAAGCAGACTCTGAGCTTTAAAATGATGTATGACTCAATTCAAATAGACTCTCCTAACCTATCTTAATATTGGAAAGAAAACACACACTGTGGAAAAGTGTGAACTGAGAAAAGAGGCTCTGAAGTACTGAGTCTATTCAAGCCCTTAATCTTTCATGCAATACCAAACCGTGAGAGCTGTGTGTTGAACGAGACAAAAGACAGACTGTAAACCACCAGAGCAACAACAATGGAGGGATTATCAGATTAAGCTGAAATTGAGCATGCTTTATTAGCACATTCTTTCCATGATAAATGCCAACTTTCAGAGCAGTAGCATTTATCCTTTCAAAAGTTATGTGAGTTGAAAGTGAAGAGTGTGCAAAGGATTTTCAAGAAATGAAAAGGGGTCTCTAAGACATACCTGATCTCACTACTCTACAGAAAAAAGGGTTGTAGAAAAACTGCTGAAAATACACTTTCCCTTTCACTTAATGATCCCAAACTTAGTAGTATTGTAGAAGAAGAACAGCTCTTTCATAATATATGAAAAACTCAAGATTAACTTGGTTGGTAGTATTGTAGAAGAAGAACAGCTCTTTCATAATATATGAAAAACTCAAGATTAACTTGGTTGACCCGTTTCACCTATTTTGAGTCCTCGCGTAAAATCAAGACATGCAACTTTTTGTTGGTTTTGTGATGCACAGCCACATACTCCATACTTGCCAACATTTTCATTTGAGAAAGCGGTAGAATCCAGGATGCCTATGCGAGCAGCACTAGCTTGAATGCTAATGAAATCTTTCAAAAGCGGTAGTTTACCGCCAAATGCGGTAGAGTTGGCAAGTATGATACTCGTATCTCACTGTGTCTTTTTATATTCACACTTTTTTTTTGCAAGTTGAGTGATGACTGGTAAATTAATGACTGGCAAAAATGTTGCCTCCTGTTATGCAGATGGTCTGCATATAATGCAAACCATGTTAGAAAATCACTAACTTTACATCTGAAAAGAAATAATTTTTATTATTATCCATATACACATGGGACGATATAGTAGTATATCAAAAATGTGTATTCTTGTCCGCTCCATTTTCACCGAGCAATACGAGAGCATATTGAATGAAACACACATAGGCCAATGTATTAATTCCTCATGAGCTACCATTGTTAGTAGCCGTGCTGTAGCCGTGCAGTAATACACTGACGTATTCTTTCCCTTCTCTTGTATGAGCACTTGCTGAGTTCATAAACACTTACTACTTTTTTTATTCATGCAATATTGGCTCTGACTATTGCAAAGATAATATAAATATTGATTTCTCCTTCTGGTACATTGGTCCTCGATCATATGTTCCATCACATGCAAAATTGTCTTCTAGGTCCCCTAAGTCTTTAAATGTAGTAGGGTGTGTTCAGGTCATTGTTTCTTGAATGTAACACCCTTTCCAATACGTACCCTTGTAGTGGTGTGCAACTTCAAAGCATCTTGCTATACGTTTCTAAGCACACTGTACTCTGGACTTCCTATACACTATGTTGTTATGATTGCTGCTGTTGATAAATTGTATGTAATCAATACATATGATGAAAATCCTGGCAGTGCAGCTAAACATTCCTTTGCAAATTCTGATTTTTGACTCTGTAAAGCACTCTTATCCTAGTAATCTAGATCTGTTGTTTTAACTTCCACAGATACAGCCTGTAGGTAGTGTATTAAAAAGTGGAGAGAGAGAGAAAAAAAAAGTGACGATTAAGTGCAAACTGAGCTGAATACATGTCTATGTTGTACATTGCACATGTTAAAAGTGTAATATGGCTGTGTGGGAAAGTGGCACCACATTTAGATCAATGTTTACAATTGTGTAATGTCAATGGAGAGTTTTTTTCTGCTTCACTTGAGAAGAGTTTCACTGTAATGGCACTCAGTCTATGTTACCAATAGAAGTAGGCACTTCAAAAATTACACAAAGTCCCCCCCCCCCCTTTCTCCAAAAAAAAAAAGAAAAAAAAAAAGAAGGAAATGAGTTATTGCTGTTGCCAAGTGCTGTTGATTGGATATTTCACTTTCAATATCTTGTTATCCCTGACATAGCTTTAAAAAAATTGTCATTCTGCTGAATTGTTCAATTCACTATCATTCAATTGTACAGTCACTGTGACCACTGGTACCAGTGATTTGATAGATTGATCGATTGAGGCCAATTTAGACCATTTATTTGGCAAAATAAAACACAAAATCATATAATAGTGGCATTTACAATGAGAAATTTGAAAAAAAAAATGTTTGAGTTATCATATTTGATTCATACAACTGTGGTTCAGTTGTATCACAAATCATCCTATCATATAAAAATTTGGCAATAAAGCTGTAAATGTAAGGAGATATTACTAATTTTCTCAATACACTATAACTGTACACTATTATTTCTAGAGTCAATTTTCATAAACTTTTGTTCACATTTGTAGGCCTATATTTAACAATACTTAATACTGATTATACTGATTGACATTATTACCTTGGTTGTTTCTATCCCTAAGTCACATTTAGGAACTATTCTTACGTACTAAAGCATCTGCATATTGATAAAAGGTGGTATTAGAGTAGTTGCTCATGAAGGTTATGGACACCAGGAAATCCCACTTGTAGCATTTTTTTTCTAAATCCACTTCTTCTGTGGTCATGCCAGTCTTGCTTCAAGGCCATGTTAAACATTTTTCTTTTCACTGTACACCAGCACTCTGCATATTTGCTGATGCAAATCTGATTTGGTGAACATGCCCAGGAAGACTCCCCTCAACTCAAGGCTGGTGTAGATGCTGATATAGAACAAGCATTGCTCTGTTTTCATCACAGACACTCATACAAGCATTACTGTGGTATGCAGCCCATAGCCTGCAGGCCAAGTTAGGATCAAGAAATTCTGTGATCTGTCAGCTCTTTGCCTTTTACAAAGTAGAGAGGTTTTAAAAATACATTTTTAATGCATCAACAGTTCAAAATTCACAACAAAAACATTTCAAATCTAATTTGAAATGCATCACATGCCAGTATCACTTGGTTATAGATTGTAGTGTGGTCAAACAATGTGTAATACGGTGTGTTATGAGGAGCTTTAATAAAAACAGCACTTTAAAAGCTCATATAGTCTCTGCAAACTAATTATGTGTTGACCTAATCAATATCATTATGATAATGTGTGGAATATTTACACATCACAAACAGGTGAGAAGGTTAAAGTGTTTCATTATTCCGAAGAAAAGCCAGAGTGATTAGCAATGATTACGATAGTTCCAATTTACATTCCCTTTTTTATTAAATGTGCTGCAAATTTTAACAAGATGCTGTCCCCACAGCACTACTCCTGTAGGTTGCTGCACCTGTGTCATTCACAGATCATTAATGGTGAAGGGATTCTTTCGTTTCAATTTTTTTCTTGTGTCATTTCAGGTTTCTCGCTTGCTCTCGGTGACTTCAACGGCGATGGCGTCGACGATTACGTCGTTGGAACACCACGCGGGGACAGCCTGATGGGACTGGTAAGTGTAGAGAGATTGGAATGGTAGACATTGCATCTGTGCCATTGTCGAGTTCCTCTTCATTTTATTGCCAGTGGATATCAGCCCGAGCATTCACACATACCGAGATTAATTTGAAACACGATAATAGATTGTAATTAAGCGAACTAGGTGCCCACATGTAGAACCATGTTTCAAATCAAGCAAACTTGCAGTGTGATTGCAAACTGGAATTGCGGAGTGTGATTTGAAACTTGATTACAATCATGTTTCCAACGACGGTCTGGAGGTCTTTTGCAATCACGTTTCACTAGAATTAAACAACAAAAATAGCGTGTGAACATAATTTAACTCTTTTCATTTTTTTTCCGTTTTTTTTTTTTTTTTTTTTGGGGGGGGGGGAGATTATGGTGACTTTCCAATCACTCCCACAGAAGGATGGCTCAAGAGTGATCGATGGGAACTTGGCAAGAAGCCAAACCTCCACTCCTCGCTCTGAAATGGAAAACCGCAGAATCAGTGAAGACCTTTCTCTGTTGATCATGTGAACAAACTATGATTTGAATCCTAATTGCAATCGAGATAATCATCATTATCAGCTACTACATAGTAGCCAACACTGGTCATGCTGTTTACAAATAGGGGAGCATCTTACAGTAGGCTTGTCTTTATCAGACCAATGTCTAGAAATAGCGTGCTATTTTGTGGTTAGGAAATTAGCCCAATGTGAAAGCAAAAAGTTGATCAGAAAAAATATTCCCCAGAATCTTGGTCTACTGTAGTTTGTGAAAGAGGGTGCTATTTTGTGAATTAGCCCAAAACTTTCTCGATTCCGTGGATTGCTTCTGTTTGAACTGCGCTCAAGCCCACACAGATACGGGCACTGCGGTCTGACTGCACATAGAGTTCTGTGGCTGAGCGAGTGAGGCGAGTAATGATGCAAATTTAAGAAGGCATGCATCAACTTTGGGCTAATTTCCCAAACGGGGGGTTTCAAGCTGATGAAGATGCATGTTTGTAATATAAAGCTATCTTCCTAAACTGCAAAATAGCCCACTAGTTTGAATTTTGTTCTGGTGAAGACATGCCTAGTTCTGCTCCCTACATCCCTCCCTCTCTCTCCCTCATGAAGTGACACTCGTCCGTGATCTCATTGCCAGAGAAATTGATATACCCTTGTTTTTGTGATGTATCTGATTTCAGGAAGTGGCCAATAATTCTGATTGTAAACAGTAGAGATCAGTCTGGACCACAATGTTCCAGAGGATTATATAACAATGATGTCAACATCCTTGACCACAAAAGACAATTGGAGGAGAAAAAAAAAGGAAAGAAATCCCAAGAAAGATAATGATGTTTCTGATGCTGCATGTACAGAATAGAATGTGGACAAAATGCTTCGGGGATTTTCATGCTATATTTATCTGCATATTTGCCAAGGTGCACTTAAATTCTCTCGATGCTGGCCAAAATCCTATTTATATGACCGTATATTGAGGAATTTTTCTTGAATTTATGATTGTAGACAAAAGGTTACACTGTTGTTGTTAATGTTGTGTGCAATGGATCTAGGAGGTGAAGGATAGGTTACTTGAATAGACAAAAATGAAGGATATTAAAGTCAGTATGCTGTCAATGCTACATACTTGTGTATTTCAAAATTATTTGCAATCCTGGTTGTGTGAATGTATGTATCTATGATTGTTGAAATACGAGTACATGTAGTTACACAATATGACATGTCTGTTTAATATGTGTAGGTGTTACCGTTAGTACAATATTTGGGTGTGCTTATGTGTGTTTGTCCAGTTCACTTTTACAATACTTATGTCTCATTGAGTATCATTTTATACCATATAGCATATGTTATTGATTAGGGAGGTGACCAAACCAATCGAGCTTGTGTTGCTGAGAAGATAAATATTTGAAAATACATGTAGCAATGGTAACAGTAATGATAAAAATGAGTGATAATTGTGATGGTCATGAAAACAAAGTTGATAATAACAATTTAGCTCTTCCTTGGGGCCCTGTCATTAATTATCGTCGCCCCAGAGTTTCCATGGTACCCATTGAGGTCAAGCGGGACATCATGGGTCACCACATCTTGGCCAATCACTGGACGAGATTTGAATCCTGGAAATCCTGGTTCAAAAACCCAAACCTTTATCCATACTGACCTTACTGTGTTGCTCCCATGAATACACCACAGGTGTATAACCAAGAGGCTATGAGAATAATAGTGATAATAATAGTAGTAATGATAATGATAACGATGATGATAACGATAACGATAATGATAACGATAATGATAACGATAATGATAATAACGATAACGATAATGATAGTGATAACGATAATGATAACGATAATGATAATAACGATAACGATAATGATAACGATAGTGATAATAACGATAACGATAATGATAATGATAACGATAATGATAACGATAATGATAACGATAATGATAATAACGATAACGATAATGACAACGATAATGATAATAACGATAACGATAATGACAACGATAATGATAACGATAATGATAATAACGATAAAGACAACGACAACGATGATGATAATGACGATAGTGACAATGATGATGATGATGACGATGATGATGGTGGTGGTACTGATAGTGATGATGATGACGATGATGATGGTGGTGGTACTGATAGTGATGATGATGACGATGATGATGATGATGATGATGATAATAATCATGATAATTTCACTGGCTGCACAAACATTTGTATGTCCCTCAAAATATTTGGTGACTTTTTCAATTTCTGTTCTCTCCCTCCGTCTCTGTCTCCCTTTGTCTTTCTCTCAATCAGGTGGAAATATTCGACCAAAGCCTCGCCCTCATCACCAGTGTCAGAGGAGGGCAGCTGGTGTCGTACTTCGGAAACAGTGTCGAGGCTGACGATGTCAACGGAGACGGGTGAGGGGCAAGCCTTGATGACCTCATCAATTTAGGTCCTCTTTCTGTCCACTAAACTGTAGATGAATGAACAGACGTTGACTTTGAGTCAGGTCAAGAAAAAGAAAATTTGTCCATATTCGTGAGCAAACCCCAATAGGAGACATGCTATGGCAAAGGCATTCTCAACTCATCTAATTTGAATAAATGTGGGTGTGGCTAGAGTCACGTGATACCATTGTTTCATTAAAATGTGTTAAGGTTCACTTTCTGTATCCTTCACATATTTTAGGGTTTTTTTTTTTTCTGAAAACTTTCACAGTAATAGAACCTACAGGAAGTGTGCTTGTACGAGTTTTATCGTGTATTATTCTTCATCCAAAACAATGAAATATGTGATTGAATTTTTACAACATGTGTTTTGTTTTTTTTCCTGAAATTTGTGTAGCAATTGCAGTTTGTCCATATTTGAATCATACTGTGACATCTGACTGTGTAAAAATACATTTTTTGTTTAATACCAGTATCAATTCTTTAATCTTTAAAGATTAGTAGCCCTACCGTGCCATTTTTGTTTTGATTTTATTCCCAATGAAGTCAACTCGAAACATGTAGGTCCCCGGTAACTCATTCGTGCAATTGATTCTGTTCCTCTCTGTCGTTGCAGCTTGGACGACCTGCTGGTGGGGGCGCCGATGCACACGGACAAGCGGTCGACCAGCGAGAAGTGGGAGGCGGGCCAGGTGTACGTCTACTTGCAGCAGAACGATGTAAGCACCAGCAGTGGAGTTGGCTATGCGGGAAATTTGCCAGCAGACAAAATGACAAAAGGAGCTCTACTATAGGCGTGATCAGACAGACTGGCAAGAGATCGAGAAGTTTGAGATCGCGATCTTGAAGATCTGGACGTCTTGCCAGTGTAACAGCAAACTTTGGCGAACTTCTTGTGAAACTTCCCACTCCAATGAGGGATATTTCCCCACCCCCACCAAACTTTTAGGATTTTTGCCAGTGTGACCACTAGAAATTGAAACATTGCGAGGTTTGCCACCTGTTTGCGGGCACAATGACTAGCCATCAGAAAATGTTTCTTTTTTTCTTGCGCACGTGCACTAATGACCCAAACTTCTCCATTTAAAGATCAAGAAGCTTGGCTGCCCATGTGACCAGACGACGAAAGATTGCAAAGACTTTGCAATCTTAAACTTCTTGATCTTTTGCCAGTCTGATCGCACCTTTTGAAAACTTTTCAAGTAGTCTGAAAAGTGTATTTTCCCTGTGTGCTATTTTTGTACCGACCTGTTGTGTTTTCTTTCTGTTGTGAATTTTCAATCTCCAACATCCCCGACTTGTCTCAAGACTTCAGAGACAATTCCCCCAATGTTGTGTTTGTTTGGTACCTGGCTTTCATACCATTTCTCTTGTAGGTCTTGGGAAATAAAGTGAAACAAGTTATAGCATCAAGGGGAAAGTACAGAGGAGTCTTGAGATGTAGTGATACCAAATTCAGATGGATGATGCAGCAGTGTTGTCAGGCTCCATGGCAACGGATGACAGATGTGATGTTAATAGATGAGAAGACTCCAGAGTCCGTTTTGGCACCTGTGACAATCACAAATTAATGAGCAATCTCCTCAAACATTCTCAATTGTCTCCTTTGCATACTCAAACTTAACCTTTTAGGAACAATGGTCTTATGATTCTATTGCTGGTGTTCACAACAGGTACGTATTCCTTTGGTCATGAGAGTTTGGTTACGATTACGTATTACCTAAATGTTGCATTTGTCCATATCATTTGTCTTGCAGAACTCATTTTCAGAGCCTCAGGTGATCACCGGGAAGGCCATCAGGGCTCGATTTGGGTATTCCATCTCCTCCATTGGAGATTCCAACCAGGACGGCTTCAACGGTGAGAAAGTGTAAACGAGCAGTTTCTAGTGGTGTGCACTTTAGAATGGTGATGAACCTAGGGTAATAAGATGACTATTTGTGCAGAACGGAATATTATGCACCCAGTTCAAGAAGCAAAGGCACTGTTTGAAGAATTCTTATGGGATGGCATAGCTCTATCACTATCTGAGACATGCCACATTTTGGCACAGAAATCTATGAACAAACGTATGCAATGAAAGGTACAAGTGTAGATAATGAAATTGTAATAGTGATACAGAATTCTGTGGGGTAACCAGCTGAAGGTCTCCTATGCTGGAGTGATAGGGAGGTACCCTTTTTTTTGTGAGCAGTCTTCTTTACCCTAATCTGCCCTGCTTCCATTGTATGTAGATGTGGCGGTGGGAGCCCCGTATGACGGCGAGGGCCAGACTGGCAAGGTGTACATATTCCATGGCAGTGCAACTGGACTTCAGATGGAACCATCGCAGGTACGGTTCGGGGTTCTCAATGAGTTTGCACGGTGTTGTTTGGACTCCCTGATAAATGTTCCTTGTCATACCCCTCAATCTTACTCTCATATTGAAACCAATACCATTTTTTTGTTGTTTTTGTTTTAGCCCAGCTGCACTGAGATCTTACTCCATAGGCCTATACTCTAAAGGGGGGGGGGGGGAGGAGAAATGCCATTAGCATTTGATACTATAGGATGAAATTAGTACTGCATGTCCAACCATAACATGAATTTTCCTGTTTTTCCTGGATACTTGACGTGTCAAGTGGCTTAATAGGTTCTGTTGGAAAGAGAGAGAGAGAGGAAGAGAAACATATGGGTAGGTAGATAGAGAGAGAAAGAGTAGAAAGATAGATAGAGAGAGAATGAGATACAAATGTTGCTGTAGAGGGGGAGAGAGAGAAAGAGTAGAAAGATAGATAGAGGGAGAGAGAGAGATGAATATATCAATAGAGAGATATAGAGAGATGAATAGGTAGATGGAGAGAAGAGAGAGAAAGCTGTGCAAATGTTTTGAAATGTTATACGGATGATCAAATGGCTTCCTCGCCCAGTGATCCGCGTGCTTCCTGTTATTTTCCCCGATTTCCCAGGGAATACTCGGGGACATCTTGTAAGAGATATCTTACCCCTGATGCTCCGTGTATTCCGTTTATCTGAGTTGAAATATTTTGACAGCATTAAGTTCAAATTTTGATTTAGAAAACACAACAACATACAGCTGTATATGAAAAATTACTCAACAAAACATCCACACCCTTTATAGACCCTGCATCACAAAACAAAAAGTTGCCAGACATGCAATTTTAGTTTAGAGCATATTCTAAAAGAGCAGACTTTAAGCTTTAAAATGATGTATAATTCAAATCAAATGGACTCTCCTAACCTATCTAAATATTGGAAAGAAAGCACACACTCAGGAAAAGTGTGAACTGAGAAAAGAGGCTCTGAAGTACAGTGTCTATTCAAGCGCTTAATCTTTACCAAGCCGTGCTGGCTGTGCGATGAATGGAGTAACAACAATGAAGGGATTATCAGATAAATTGAAATTGAACGTGTCTTATTAACACATTCTGTCTATAATTAATGCCAACTTTCAAAGCAGTAGCGTCATTCTTTCAAAAGTTATTAGAGTTGAAAGTGAAGAGTGTGTACAAGGTCTTTCAGAAATGAAAAGGGGACTCTCAAGACGCACCTGATCACGCTATTCTACCAAAAAATGTGCGAGATAAACTGCTTAAGAACACACTTTCCTGTCCATTTTATGATCCCAAATTTTAGCATAATGTAGAAGAAGACTTGCCCTTTCAGAAAATATGAAAAAGTCAATATCGGCTAGGTTGACCCATTTCACCTATTTTCAGTCCTCACACAAAATCAGTGTGTGCGACTTTTTGTTCGTTTTGTGATGCATGGTCACATATGGTTTCATGTAATGACACTGCTAGATACAGTAAATTATCATATCATTCGTGTGTAGCCTGCGTCTCTTGAAACATCACATTACATTCTTCCATGCCCCAATTCACCTTGTCACCTTTGTACAGTATACAGCAGACATTTCGCATGGTTTTTATTTTCAAGAATTTTGCAAGTCGTGTGATATTTGCAAATTTAACAACATGCAAAAGTACTGTATCAACTCTGATCTCGACCATGCATGCATCCATTGTTCCTTTCTCCATTCATTACTGATCGGGAATGTAACCACTTGCGAGATTGTCGGGAAGTCCCGATCCGTGAAAGACTATATTTGTAGCTAAATATATGCCGAATACAGTTATGCATTGGAAGGGGGGGGGGGGGGGGGAGAGTGTGATGACCGATGCTAAGTTTGAAAAGTGTGAGATGCACCTAAAGTAAGCTGAACAAAACAAAGGAAAATGACTTCACCGCCGACTTGTTAAAAGAAAATAGTACGGTCCAACCTCACCAATCTGACCTCCCTTTATCCAGCTCTCTCTATTATCCAGATGCAATCTTGGTGTGATTTTCTTTTTTTTTGCCAATCTAATATCTACGTGGGAAAAGGGGATTTCAAACTCAAACAAATTCCGACACAAACTCACACGAAGTACATATTATTCCCAACATACATTCACATTACTAATTTTCATCCGAATGACATGCATTTAGACATTCTCTACCCCTAAATCAGTGCAAGAACATGGACAAAAAACTTTTCATTAAATCAGGGCATGGTACAGATGATCTATCCATTGAGCAAATTAACAGAGATTTCCGAACACAGACCAGCTATTTAACAAGGATATGGCATGTTCACACAAACTTGATACACATACATGTAGCTGCCATATTGGGTAGGCAGCTAGCTGCATGTATTAAACATTGAGTCTCCCATATGCGGCCGAGTCCCTTATCCGGATGACCGCAAGTCCCGACATGTCCGGATAGGAGAGGTCGGACTGTAAAAGTGGAAAGTATTAAAGTTGCATGCGGCTTCTTTGTCAGTAGTGACCCTTGGTCGTGCCGAGTGAAAGACCACCCAGCCATTTGTAGATGGGCAGAACGGGTCTGAGGTCCTTGGTTTATCAGTGGCATACATCTCAAGTAGGAAGCGTCCTTGCATTCAGACCGAGACTGCATCCGTCTGCCTATCCTACCTGGCCACAAAAGTGGAAGGATTTGTCAAATTATGAAGATGGGTGTAAAATTTCTCGAGCAAAGTGCGGGGGAAGGGGGTTCACTTGTTCTGACAGGGGTGTTTGGGTCACGATTTTCAGTTTCTGTTTACTCCTTGAACGACATTGTTTTGGAATCGTCTGTTACTCAGCAGTATCAAATATTCCGGCGACTAGATTTCTAGTGAGACGGTCACAAGACTCAAACTTTTGCTAGTCTTCTCTGCAGGAAAGATAGTGCCCCCAAACTATTTTGTAAACATGTAGATAATTGAAGTCTTCCTCTTCATCTCAAGATTCCATCTGTATTCATTCATCACTCTGTACACACATTCAAGATTGTTTGTTTTGTTTTGAGGATCCACTTTTTTTTGGGGGGGGGGAGGGTGGGGAGCTTGTGCATTTGGAATGTCTGATGCGGAAAGACAGATGATACTGAAAAACAAAACCCCAAATCAACATGTTGTTTTGCGAGAATGGGATATGGTTTCCATTTGTCATTTTGGAGTGGGATTATACTGGAAGCTGTTTATTCAACTTTGTGCCAATTTTTCTTCCCACGTTCAACGAATAAAAGAGAAAATTTTCAAAGCTGACAGGCAAATATTTGAACAGGCCCTTTGTACGCGGGCAAGAATGAAGGTAATTGCTGCACATGTTGTACCATCATACCACCAAAGAGAAAAAAAAAAGTATCCTAAATCAGGTTACATCAATCTGAACTTCATTAAAATGCACCAGAATGAGTTCCTCAATGTGTTGAATTTGTCACACAGAGGAAAACGTGTCTGCAGTCTAGCCCAGAAATATGAAATTCTCTTGAGCTGTTTCTAAGTGTGAAACAATGCCTTACCTCTTGACTTGGATTTTAAAAATCTCTGTCACCCCCCTTCCACAGTTCAGGGCCTGTGGGCCCGGGGTTATATTTACTTTTATACCTCTGTACTGTCTCAAACCAGATTGGCTTGTTATCGGTCTCCTGATCACTCAAAGAAGGGGGAAAACTTGGAGAGAAGGAAAGAATCAGGTTGTATTCCCCTTTCCTGCCCAGACCCCTGGCAGGAAATAGGTGTAGACTTCCAGTGAAAGTTATTAATTAGTTTAGGAATGTTCAAATATGGCAAACATAGGGCAAATATCTTTGAATAACCTGTTTTGTTTTTATGTAGGAGGAATAGGGTACACGAGAGTATGTACTTCTTGTGGGAAATTTCGTCATGTTGAGCCACAAGAGTAGCTGAACAAGAAATGCAACAACTGTATTAACATTGTATGTTGCTATGTGAAGGCATATTTCAGCATATTACCAGTAGTGTATTACAATGATTTTGATTCATGAGGGATTCAATAATCTTAATGATCATCTGCTATGGATCACTAGTTTATCAAGTCATCTTTGTTTCTCTGTATTTTGTATGAATTTCGTGTTCCAAACAGACTGATATTTGATGGGCGCAAAAGTTGAGAATTTGAAACTCTTGCATGGTTTTTTTATTGTCTTGTAACCAATGAAAGCAATTCATTCTTTAGTCAGTGCTTTATGATTTTGCTTTTTGTCTGGATGGCTTAAAGCAACAGCTCTCTGAATTGTTTGTGGCAGCAAAGAAGAATGATGGGCCACATTTGTGGTCAACCTGTAGAAGAAGAAGAAGAAAAAAAATCATCGAGCAAACTAAGAATAAAAGCAGAAATTGCCTTAGACCCAAATCTGTACCTGAGCTGTCGAATATAGGGTATTTAGGATATCAAGGATTAGGATATACATTGTATAAAGGACAAGTGCACCATAATATACATGTGGATTGAGTAATGCAGCAATATCGGTAGAAGACATCAGTGAAAGTTTGAGGAAAATCTGACAATTTTTCAGCAATTATGAATTTTTAAGTTTCCATGCAGTCACTGCTGGGTGAGAAGACTGGTCAGTTTGTGATGTCACATGTGTAGAATGATATAAGGAAAATATGAAGAGAATTCCACAAAAATTTCATTCCTTGAAAAAAGTACATACAGTGTTATGCCCTCAACTTGAAACTGACATATGTGAAGGATAATATTATTCCTCCTGCCTTCTGAAAGAGGCGTGTGAAGTGCTCTTTTATCATGTGAGAAAAGTGAAAATATGTTGAGTTTTCTTTACATCTTCTCCAAATTGTTGTATGCATATGACATCACAAGTAGTTGTAGTCTTCACATCCAGCGATGTCCGCAATGAGATTTCAAAAGTGCGTAACTTTGAACGAATTGTTCGATTTTCCTCAAATGTTCCCTGATATGTAGTTCTTCAAATATTACTGCTTTCACTCAATCCACATGTACTGTAAAACAAAAAATGTTCGTGTGCGCCAACATTTGCGAAATTAAATTGCACGCAAAAGTTCTTGTCAACACAATATGCAATGGAAGCCAGTGGTAATTCGCGAAAATTTCATGCCGCTAGAAAGGCCATCAGCTCCAATTCGCGAAATTTTCATGCCGCGAATATATCGTGTTTTACTGTATACCAAGGGTGAACTTGTCCTTTAATTCTTGCTGTTTTCCCCCGAGGGCGCTGAAGCAATTTCCATACACGTTTTCTTCCTCCTCTTCCTCTTCTCTCTAACAGACCATCAGTCCTTCGTCGCTGGGCCAGACAGGAATCACTACGTTTGGCTTCTCTGTCCAAGGCGGTCAAGACATGGACAAAAACAAGTATCCAGGTATGGAAGAAAACAGTCGAAGGACAGGCTTGACAGGGGCCTCGTTAGGCTCGACCAAACAAGTCTCCTTTAATACCTTAAAAGCATAATTTACCATTTGCAGATGAAACAAAAATCCAGCTTTCGTGCTTCAAAAGAGTTCTAAAATGTGAGTTATTGATAGAAACAACCAATGTAAAAATTTAAATCTAGGAGTATAATGTCAGTATTGTTAAAGGGATGGTATAGTTTTGGTTGAGACCTAATTTCAGGTTTCTAACATGTTTGGTGAGATAATGAGAAACCTCTTATAAAATATAAAAGAGCATGTAATTCTATGAGGAATGCAATGTTTATTTGATGAAAATTGGTTTTGAAATTGTTCAGATATCCAAAACAGAGCGATTCTAATAAAGTGTGGGACCCACACGATTGCTTTGTTTAACTTTGTTTTTTGGATGTTTTAGTCATTCCAAACCTGATTTTCATCAAATAAACTTTGCATTCCTCTTAAAATGGTATGTTCTGTACTATATCATATTAAGTGTTTTCTTGGTATCTCACAAAAAGTTAAAAGCCCAATTCTCATCTCCACCAATACTGTACCACCCCTGTGAAATATACAAGATGTGAACAATAGTTAAAATAAAAATGTTTCTAGACTAAACCATCTACAGTTACAAGTGTACGGTTTATTGAGAAAAATAGTGATACCTCCTTATGTTTTAGACTTAATTGCGAAATTTTTACATTGTAGGATGTTTTGTCATATAACTGACCTACACGTATGCATCAAATGTGACATCTTGAACATTTTTGAAATCACTGCTCACAATGGTAAACAATACCTCTAAGTTTGTATACTGGAAATGTGTTAAAGGGTTTTCTGTTTTTACCTTGGCATAGAGAATAAGGACAGACAGAAAACAAAAAACAAAACAAAAACAAAACAGAGCTGGCAGATTTAGATCCATGTTTGCCAACTCCCTGGAGCAAGGTAATATCAGAAAGATTTAAAGTGATGATATAGTTTTGGTTGAGATGGGGCTCCAGATTTCCAACTCTTTTTTTTTTTTAATGAGATGAGAAACTTCAGATTTAAAGTTTATTTGATGAAAATTGGTTTTGAAATGGCTGAAATATCCAATAACAAACCGATCCTGATAAAGGATGAGACCCATTTTTTTTTTTTTTTTTTTTTTATTAGGACCACATTGTTTTACTCTGTTTTTGGATATCTCAGTCATTTTTTTAAATCAATTTTCATCAAATAAACTTTGAATTCCTCTTTGAATTGTACTACAAATGTATTTGATTTGTGGTTTGTAATTATCTTCCAAATAGTTCAAACATGAAATTAATTCCTCATCTCAACCGTAACTAGATACCATTCCTTTAAAGCCCCAGTGTGATTTTAATTTTGGACATTACCAGCAAAGAAGGCAAGTTTGTATTGCTAAACTGAGCTTGTTTTCGCCAATTGTGTGACGACAAAATATCATGGTACACACATAAAGCAAGTACAACACAGACGCGGAGAATGTTGATTAAATTCTGGCATACGTCATAGTAAATACAATCATCTCCTACTGGTTTTACAGTGTCATCATGAGTTGTACAACTGTGAGTGGATGTCACTTCTTATTGTTAAAGATGCACTTGGAAGTGAGGACTCAGCTTTGTAGATGCATGTGGTGGCTTTATGTGAAAAATAGTCAAACTTCTACTGATGGAAATGTGTGACAATGTTGAGATGGCTGGGGATAAAAAGTGTTGAGGCTTATAAAAGCTTTTACAGCTTTTGCTATCACCATCAAGATGGCTATAAATGGATTTTCCCATGCTATCAAAATTGTTCAGGAATGTTTATAATTACACCTCCATCTATGGGAGTGTGATAGTAAATGAGGTAATTCACTGTCGTCATGTCTCAAACTACTTTGTGATTGTTGTGAACTGCAGTTTCACTTTTCATGGTTTTTTGTCTAAACAATATCATTGAAACCGGTAGCTTTTATTTAAAGACCATTCAACTTACAGGTATTAGCCCACATTTGTAAACCTGCAGCAATTGGTCTCATAGTTAGCATGGAGTTTGGGTATGATTGCAGTAACACCTGTGCAAAATTTCGTTCCAATTAGTCCATTACTTTCATAAAAATAAATGAAAATGCACCGTATGCGTGCGTATAAAAACGCTCGCTAGCTCCGGTCCACGCACGTACTACATACACGCGATACATGTGTAAGTTACATATACGTAGCTAGCCCGCGCTCGTAGATTCGATTTTGGGTCGGGTTGACCCGGTTTGAAAATTGATTTTAAAACGATGATTATCTCTCTTTTATCGAATGGCGTAGACAAAGAGCAACAGGTGAGGTATGTTACTGTTATAACTTGTACTTGAAGTCATATTGGACCTGTTTTATGCAGTTTTGATTTTCGTGGGTTTGCAAATGTGGGCTAGTACCTTTAAAACATTATATTGCTCTTAACTGAGAACATGCATGTGTGCTCTTTTTATTGAAGCCAGTTGCGCTCAAGCATAGCTAGCTTGAAATTGACACACAACACTTGGATTATTTTTGCTGGAGGAACCATGCACCAGTAAATCCCAGTGCAATTAATTCAAGTCAATTTGTGATTTCCTTTTTTTTTTCCAGGAAATTCCGTAAGGTTTCATTTTATGTATGTATACATACAACGTACATTGCACTTGATAACTATGCAACTTCAAAACTTAACATTATGTATGTTTGTGTGTGTGTGTATGTCTGTGTATGCGAGTGTTTTTGCATTTGACAAATCAATTTTTTTGTTTTCTGTTTTTATGTCTCAGATTTGCTGATTGGTGCAGAGAGTTCTGATAGAGCCATTCTTGTAAGGTGAGGATTAAAAAAAGAAAAGAATACTTATGAAGCAGCTTGATAATTGATTAGATATTGGAAATGCAGGATCATGTTGGTGAATTAATTCCGTCTCTTTCAAGTACTTCTCTTTTCAGGAAGAAAATTTTGCAAAGTTCTAATATTGATAAAGGTAATTTGAGCAACAAGCTTTCCCTTAACCTGTTGAGGACCAGCTGATTTGTTACACACATTTCTCATAGACACATCCTGAGTATACTCTTCATCACCTGGTCTGCATACCTATATGCTGCCATGTGTTTACTACGTGTGTAGCATGAATCATTTTTCCTATGATTGACAGAGGTCATGAACTCTCACAGTCTCTCCCAATTTTTTATCCCCTCCTACTCATCAGAGCCCGCCCTGTCGTCTTGCTGCACGCCGAACTGACCCTTGAACCCATCGGAATCAATCTCGACAACAGGACCTATGAACTCTCCGATGGTACCATGGTTACCAGGTAAACAAAGACGGGGTCAGGCACTCTAACACTGTAGTTGGCTGCATTAAAAGTTATGACGACCTTGGTTTAAACAAGGATGTGTACTTTTGAACTTTCCACAAGTTTTATGAGAATGAGGCATACCAAGTGTTTAAAGGTTTAGCCTTTCTGGGAAACTGGTGTGTTAGAGATATTGTTTCAAGTCCGGTTGCTGCTGTATTGTAGCTTGCACAGCTGAAAAACACATATGCAGGCTTTAGGATTTTTGCTGTGCAAGTACTTCCTTGTATGTTTTCGTTCATTTCACAGGAAAGACAATTTGATTTGATATTTCCACATGAAATATAGACCATTTGGTATTTAGTTCATGTGCTCATTTTTGAAAATGAGCTTTCTTTGTTTTTTCTTTTCTTTTTGTTAGGAACTTTACTCAATTTGAATGGAACATAATGCATAACCTTGCCCAACATAACATTTATGGAATTCACGTTTAAACAAATACTGAACTTGCCTAGACTAGGTGACCAGAAAGGTCCATCAATTAATGCTGTGGGAAGCATCATGTTCATTGCTTACCATTGAGTTCATCAACAAACTTTTTTTTTTATTATTATTATTTCCAAATACTAGGCAATTATGGCATTTATGCTTTGTTGCTGGCAAGTGGATATGCTTACAAGCTTTATAGAGCCTAAACAAGCATTTCATAATTATAATCATTTCATCACGCCTGCTTTGATATCTATTATACATGTAATGAATTTAAAAAAAAAATCAAGCATAGAAAGGATCAAAACTTCTGTGAAACAAAAAACAGAAAACTTTATTTCACAGTAACACCTTTCCTAGTGATTCATCTGACAACAGGGCATTTGGAAGATCTTTTCTCCCACTTAACTGGAATGGCTATACTGTATGTGTAAGGGCAACATGCTGTCTGTGCTACATTTGTATATTTTTCTAGGATTTCTATTTTTCGTGAATATTTTATAGCGAGTTTGATGCTATTTGTGAATTAACTGCTTTGTCAGTACATGCAAAAATATGAACCTTATTTTTATATTATTTTTATATGAACGTGACATTCATGTGTAGTGTGCAACACACAGTACATGAATAAGGTGTGTAGTAATACAGTTTAGAAGGCCTAAGTTTTGGCATGCCTACTGTGTCAGTGAATCCCCTATACACTTTTCGGTTTCTTGTCTATTGCTGTCACAAAATTGTTGAGGAAGTCCTAACTCTTGTTATCAAAAATATATGGCATATATCGTACATGTACAGTACTTAAAACAGACAAGTGCTCATTCATGGCAATAGCCATACACTGAGATATTAGCTATTTAACTCTGTATGTGCCACATTCGCACACCCGACACAGTCGACGGCGTGCCAACTTCGCCTATTCTGCTCAAACGCACAAACCCGCCCAAACCGATCGATAAATCGCCAAATGCCACAGTACAATGGAAGTGTTTGTTGCGATTCCGTTCCTCTCACATAGGCCCTGTAGGTTGCATTTTATGTAATGATTGACCAGCAAATAACTGTTCCCTACTGGTTTAGCGTGTAAATTCTAAGTTTCTGTCGCTGCTTTATTTGTGTGCAAAAGTCAAGCATTTACAGTAATGTAGATGCTGGTCATTTGAAAGCAAAGCAATCATAGATTTGTCATACAATTTACGTCAAAGCAAGACTTGGCATTTTCTCTACAACTTTGCTCACTACATGACGAGATTTTAACAGAAATGTATCAAAGATTTGAAAAGCAGAATGTTTTCTCAAAGCATAACTGCGTTGGTGTCTGAGAATAATGTGGCACACAGGGGGTTTCCAGCTCAGCACATAAAAGAGTTAAATGGGACATGTGGGCAAGTAAAATTGAAGCATTTGAGACAGGTGTGTATGTTATGAGGAATAGACAAGTGCCATTGGAATTTTTTTTTTTTTAATCCCCTCTGTTGTTTTGTTTGATTGTTTGTTTGTGTGTTTGTCTTTTATTTTAACCAGTTTTGTGCCTTTTGATCTCTTCCACCAGTTTTGTTTGTGTGTTTGTCTTTTATTTTAACCAGTTTTGTGTCTTTTTGATCTCTTCCACCAGTTTTGTGGCCGTGGCTTGCTTCCGGTTCACAGGAAACCACCTGCCAGATACCATTGGTAAGATATGAGGATTGTGTGTATTGACATCACCTGGAGTTTAGCCTATTGAGGATAAGCTGATTTAGGTCTAAAATGCATGTTTCCCACACGCATTTACTCGAGTGTACTTAGGTCAAGCTTCTAACAAGTTAAAGAGTGCTTTACACATACACAGTACGTGAACATGAAACAAAGTTCCCGAAATGTCACCCTATTGATGAATTTGCTTAAAGAGAGCATAATACAGTTGTGTGTGCTGTCAAATAAATATGTTTGCATGTGTATGATGGCTTTTGGCGTCTTTTGGCATATGCCATTTTCTTATACTCGGGACACAGTAGTGATTGGAAGTGAGGGTGATGTCGAGAGAGCAAGAGAGGGAAAGAGAGAGAGAGAGAGAGAGAGAGAGAGAAAGTATGTGTGTGATTGCTACATTGTAGATGTCAATTGAAGGATTGAATGGATGCATCTGTGAGCGAGCATGTTGGGTATTCTTGTGTGTTGATTAACCCGTTGAGGACGGGATGATTTTGCTACAACACGCATTTCCCACAGACACCTGCCCGGGAGTATACACGGGACTCGTCCTCAATCAGGTTAATGTCGTCAACAGCAGTCTCATGACCACAGGCCTTCAGTTAGCAATTTGATTCACTTTTAATACTGGGATGGTAGATTTAACAATTTTGTTTTGGTTATGCTGTCTTTCCCAAATTCCCTGTAGAAGACCATAAATGCAACACAGTAATGACACATAAAAATTGTAATACTAGATAATGGGGCTAGCATGCTAAGAGTGAGATAGTTTTTTTTTTTCTGACATGGAAAATGCTCTTTTGTTCCTTCCGTACATGAATTATCCTCATATGGTTGTGAATGGCTGTCATGCCTTGCCATAATTTCCGTTTTGCCTGAAGTAGTTTCAGTTCCAAAATGTGGTGCGAGTTGTTCAGAAAGTGAAATATGAATGATAATACTTGACATGACTGTAAATACAAAATCAATATCCATCCAGGCTTGTGTCATTGTGATATATATATATATATATATATATTTTTTTTTTTTTTTTTTTGGTCAGAAAATAGAATTGAGTTCAATCAGCCTTGTCAGTAGGTCTCATAGTGAATTTGTTCTTTCATTCTTTTTTTTTTTTTTTGTCTGTCGTGGCAGCTATCATGTATACGCTGACCTTAGATTCTCGCACGGCTTCCAGCGCGAGAGCCCTGCTGGTGGAGAACGACATGAACCAGGCTGAAAAGAGGCGCACACTGAACAAGGATGAACAAGTCTGTGACACGTGGCGGGCATACGTCGTGGTATGTTTATTTCAACATCCTCAATATCGTCCTAGAATTAATCTGGGGTTAGTAGTAAATCAAATTGTTCACTCTGGATTTTACAGCATGCACTCTAGAGGAGAAATATTAGGTGGATCTGGTTAAATGCATTAAAAAAAAAATGAGAAGAAAATACAGAAGTGTGTCAGTTTGTGACAGAAACATGAACTTTAGTCATCTACATTGTAAAATGTGTTCCCACTTCAAGTGTCAGTCATATTTTTAGTAGTGATTTTGAGGCATTTGATGATTCTGCATTTAGAATTTTGTATTGGTGGTTTGTGTCACGGTGTAATTGTAACCCATGTAATTTGATGATTCTCCTTTAGTAACATGTAAAGGTTTGCTCAAAGTGTATTCCCATGCAGGCTGGTTGCCAGAGTAAGCAATTGCTGGATACGTTGGCTATGGTCAGGAGGATTAAAAGTCGTATTAAAGTAATAATACTTCATTGAGACAACAAAGAAAATGAGGAAGCTAGTCAAAGGAAAGAGTTAGGATGGATGGCTAGGGTAATGAAGAATGTTATCATGCTTTTCTAATGTTTTTCTTCCTTTAAGCAAAGAGATACATTGACTTCCCTCTACGAGGTCTGTATGCAAGTAAGATGTAAGAAAATGAGGAAGCTAGTCAAAGGAAAGAGTTAGGATGGATGGCTAGGGTAATGAAGAATGTTATCATGCTTTTCTAATGTTTTTCTTCCTTTAAGCAAAGAGATACATTGACTTCCCTCTACGAGGTCTGTATGCAAGTAAGATGTCAAAATTTTACGACACACACAAAAAAATTGTCTTCTTTGGTTCCCAGGAATATTAGTTTAGATGGGATATACAGTGTATGTCTGTATTCTCAACTTAAACTTTGTACTAGGTTTTTGCTGTATATTGCTCAAGTATTCACTGTTGTTAATATCTCTGTGTTTTCTTCCAGTCTTGGACTATAACAGTCTTTTGAAAAACCAAGCTATTCAACATTGTTGTGCTTACTAGTTGTCTCATTTAGTGTGCTTAGAAATGCCTTTATAAAGCGCCATATACATGTACAGAGGTGTAAGTGCAATTATTATTATTATTATTATTATTATTATATTATTATTATTATTATTATTATTATTATTATTATTATTATTATCATCATCATCATCATCATCATCATTATTATTATTATTATTATTATTATTATTATTATTATTATTATTATTATTATTATTATTATTATTATTATTATTATTATTATTATTATTATTATTATTATTATTATTATTATTATTAATTGTTAAAAAATGCAGACATTGACTACAATCCCAAATCTTTGCAATTCGTACATTGATATTGGAACACATGCACAGACGTGTACGCACACAAGCAAGAAAAAAAAGGAAGAAAAAAAAGATATATATGTACACATATGATAATAATGATAATGATAAAATTTAAAAAATATACTTGAGTGCGTGAAATCCATGATCATTTTTTCATTTCATTTTTTCTTTTCATTTTTTTCCTTTTTTTTTTTTTTTAACTTCAATAACCTTTGTAAAGTAAGATTCTTGATCAATCTTTCCTCCCTCGTACAGAATACCATCCAGGACAAACTGACCCCTATTGAGGTTACCATCAATTACGAGCTGGACCAGGACGAGTCTAGTCTTATGGCTCACGAGATCTTGCCCATCATGGACGCTGAGGCCGTTTCCACCAAAAAGAAGCAGGTACGCTTAATCAAGTGTCGTACATGATGCTTTCTTGCAATTCTTAACATAAGCATATTTTTTATTCAGATTTTTTATTTTTTTTTTTGTCCTTCTCTAAAAGTCATATATGCAATCATTAGATAAGGGATCCATTGTGATCAGGAATGTATGGATAGTGTAACCTAGATCTTTTCTTTTGGTTGGTTTGCCTTTAATACATTCATCCAGTAATTGTTCGAAGATAATTGAATATGTATTTTTGACAATTATTATTCTTCTTTTTTTTTCTGTTTTGCCTCTGATGAAGATTCTGCCCCTTTGACTCCATTTTTTTTTCTGTTTGATAGAATGAACACATGTGCAAAGAAAGACCAAGACATTATCACAGACAGCTCTCATTTCTGGGTCTAGGGCAATAACCCCCTGGACAATTACCCCAGACCCTTTCCCTGACCCTAACCCTAATCCAAATCCAGAACCTAATCCTAACCCTAACCCAATCTCCAACTCTATACCTTACCATAACCCTAATCTTTACTCTAACCTTATCACTAACCAGTATTTAGCTGGGGGGGGGGGGGGGGGTAATTTTCCTGGGTGGTAATTGCCCTGATATGCCTTTTTCTGAATAGTCTCTCAACATGGTCTTTTTTGATTTAGTAGGTCTCCCTATCAAAGAATGCATTTGACTGTGATTGATGCATAACCTAAATATAAGGCATGAAATATATAAAACAACCGAACAAAAGTTCAGGACAAATACTTAGCAGGTGTATTCCTGATTCACAATGCGATCATTGTCTTTCCTCTTTCTTCTTTTTTTTTAATGTCCATCCTATTCTTTTCTATTATATTCATTCTACGTATTCATTCTGTTCTATTCTCTTCTATTCATCCTATTCATTCTGTTCTATCCAATTCTACTCATTTGATTCATTCTGTTCTATTTATTCGAGTTTTGATATGTACAAGTATGAGAGTTAGAGTGTATTGTCTTCCCTTTTTTATTTGTCCATCCTATTCAATTCTATCCCATTCTATTCACTCTGTTCAATTTAATTTGAGTTTTGATTTGTTCAAGGACAAGAGCAAGAGTGTATTCTCTTCCTTTTTTCCCCTTTTTTTTCATCCTTATGCCTCCGCCACGAAGTGGTGCCGGAGGCATTATGTTTTCGGGTTGTCCGTCCGTCCGTCCGTCCGTCCGTCCTTCCGTCCGTCCTTCCGTCCGTAATGAATTTTGTGGACAGCGTAACTAAAAAACCTTTTGAGGTATCCTAATGAAACTTGGCATGTATGTGTATTAGGGGGTGAAGTTGTGCCTATCAACTTTTGGGTGCACATGCTCAAGGTCAAAGGTCAAAAGGTCAAGGTCAAATACGTAAAATTTCACTATTTCCACCATATCTATGCAATGCCTGAAGATATTTTTTTCTCCATACCTTGAAAATTACTCAGTGCATAAACTTATGAATGGGTCAAAGTCAAGTTAAAGTCCTTAAATCCCCAAGTACATGCTCTCCTATTCATCCAATTAAACCTAGGTCAAGGAAGGTGAACATTCAACACATTTGTGACAAACTGGTCATTTTAATATTTTGCCAATTTTGTGAAAATGTAATCACACATTGTCTACATGTACTATAGACCTACATGTATTAGGAGAATCGTGCATTATGGCGGAGGCATACCAGTCGCCATAGCGACATTTCTAGTATTCATTTAGAACTATTGTATTCTGCTCATTCTATTCATCCTGTTCTATTCATTTGAGTGTTGATATGTTCAAGTTCAAGAGTGAGAGTGTATATTACAATTTGCTGAAATCTCTGTCTTGCCCCTTTCTGTTTAACACACACACAGGTTTACATTCAGAACAATTGCGCAGACAACATCTGTGTACCAGAGTTGGGAGTGTCTGCTGTAGCGTGAGTATATCTCTCTCTGGTTTCAATAGGAGACAAGTCACAATTCTGAGGTTTAGAATGGACTTGATACCCAATTATATGTGGATTAAGAAAATGCAAAAAAAAAATATGTACAGAGAATTTCACAAAATTTTAATTTGCATTCTTAATGGAATGTACTTATTCCTTCTACTTGTTACTGACATATGTTAAGGGTGATTGGTTCACCTTGCCTCCTGAAAGAGGTAAGTCATGTGCTCTTTCATAATGCTAGAAAATCAAAATAAGTTTAATTCTCTTTAAATTTGTCTAAATTTATATCATTGTCCTACTGTGACATCATGATTTATTGTAGTCTTCTTATCCAGCGATGGTTGTACAGACACTACAAAAATTTAAGTCCAGGGGAATATTAACTGAATGGTGATGAAAAGCTCTCTGAGACTGTAAGTTGTGGTCAAGGAAGTGATTGGGCAGCTAAAAGATTAAGCAGAAATGTTCACATTTGACAGGATTCCGTTAACTCAGAATCTCACATTTATGACTTCAAGGCCTCATCCACTTTACCGGTGATGGTGGTTCCATCAGAAATTTTGGGATTGTATGTGGTGATAGATGAAAGGGGGGGGGGGAGGGAGAGGAAGAATAGAAGTAAAGCCCAAATTCATCTGATGCAAGTTTTGAAAGTATCAATAACACTTGCAGCCGTGAGAAGTGATGTTTTACAGCAAGGTCACCTACCATTCCCAAATGCAGGAGTACCGAATCCATCATCATCGGTGGCATGGAGGACCTGACCCTGGATGTGACGCTGGAGAACAGCGGAGAGGATGCCTTCCAGTCTACCCTGATGGTCTACTACCCCGCCGGGCTCCAGTTTGTTCGGCTGGAGAGGAATGTGCAGAATGTGAGGCTTGCAACGATTCTTTCTATCGTCCACCCCTCCCCCTTCCTCCCTTTCCCTTTTCCCCTGCTTCTCTCATTACCTCCTCCACCAAGGAAGGAGGTTATGTTTTCATCGGCATATGTTTGTTTGTCTGTTTGTTTGTTTGTTTGTTTGTTTGTGTGCAAAATAACTCAAAAGTTACAAATGGATTTGAATGAAACTTGTAGAAAAAGTATGATAATAGTAATCATAATATAAAGCATGCATAAAACAACCACATAGTTTGATTAATATCTTCCTCACTGCCGTTGGTCTTTGCCTTCTTATCTGCCTGTCTGTCCATATGTGACCCTGCACCACAAAACCAGCAAAAAGTCGCAAGACATGGATTTTTAGTTAAGGGCAGATTCTGAAAGAGCAGACTCTTGGCTTTAAAATGATGTATAACTCATTACAAATGGCTCCCCTAACCTACCTACTCTGAAATGTGTGAACTGAGAAAAGGGGCTCTGAAGTACACGGTCTATTCAAGCGCTTAATCTTTACCAAGCCGTGCTAGCTGTGCCATGAAAGGGACAAAACACAGGATGTAAAACACAGGATGTAAACCTCCGGAGCAACAACAATGAAGAGATTATTAGATTAAGCTGAAATTGAGCATGTTCTATTAAAACATTCTGCCCATGATTAATGCTAACTTTCAAAGCAATAGCGTCATCCTTTCAAAAGTCATTAGACTTGAATGTGAAGAGTGTGCAAAAGATTTGAAGACATGAAAAGTGGCCTCTAAGACATACCTGATCATTCTACTCATCCCCCCAAAAAGGGTTGTAGAAAAACTGCTAAAAGCACACTCTCCCATTCATGTTACGATCCCGAACTGAAGAATAATGTAGAAGAAGGATAGATCTTTCAGAAGATATGAAAAACTCAAGATTGACTTGGTTGAACCATTTCACCTTTTTTGAGTCCTCACGTAAAATCAAGGGGTGCGACTTTTTGTTTGTTTTATGATGCACGGTCACATATTACATTCACTCCTTCTCTCTCTCTCTTTCTTCTCTGCTGTATCGATCTAAATCTGTGTTGTTCTCTCTCCCTCTCTCTCTGTCCTTCCCCTCTGACCTTTTTTTTTTCTGATTTTCCGATATGATAGTGACCTATATCACTGTTTCCTGAAAAAGAGTGAAATACTAAATTTCCATAACATTCTGATTTTTTTGCCGAGTTTTTAATAACAAAACATCTGCTCTTTCGTTCATTTTACTCGCTGCTCTTCTCATCCAAGTCAACTCAAAACATCAGTGGGCTCAGTTTCATGAAGCTGTTCATAAAGTTATGAAAGATATGCATGACTTTACAAACGACTGGAATATTACGTGCCAATATGTGTGCCCATTTGTTTTTGTTTTTTCCTTATGATTCAACGAAGTACGACTGCACATTGTTTGTCAATATTTCATCTACATTATGACAAAAATACACTTTCAACTAAAAATGCAAGAATAATCATTATCATCTGCAAATTTCAACTTTAGCTATTGATATTAACAATGATTAGGAAACCCACATGACTTGCCATATTTAAGTCATTACTAAAATCGTGCGTAACTTTATGAACAGCTTTATGAAACAGGGCCCAGTTTAGTCTTCCCTTTGTAGTGACCATGGACTTCAGTTACACCTTTGACAAGTTATCTGCAGTGAAACCGAGAACTTATAATGTTTTAAATGTTCTCACTTGCACACTGTTTTTGTCAGGTAAATCTTCATTCCCCTCACTTTTTTCTCCATTTTTTTTTGTTTTTTGCCAGGACCTATCAATTAACTGTGCAGAGGATTCTGACCGGCGTGTGATCACGTGCGACACAGGGAACCCCCTCGCTGGACATCGCACGGTAAGCTCCAGAAGTATTTGTAGTTCCAGATACCCTCCTCCCCCACATGACCCCCCATACCATCATTATTACTGACGTGGCCTGAATAATTATCGTATTAAATGGGGAATGAAACCCAAATATTGTGTGGATTGAGTACATGCAGAAATATCAGTAGAAGGCATTAGTGTTGTTTTAAGAAAATTGGATTTTCTGTTCAAAAGTTATTAATTGCTCAATTTTTTCTCTAGCCCTCACTGGATGATAAGACTTCAAAAATTTGAGGTGTCACACAGGAGCAACAATGTAAAGAAAATATAAGTATATCCACCATATTCCCGTGGAAAAGTATCTTCAGTAGCAAGGAGCACCAAGTGTAGATGCCACTTTGGCACATGTCGAGAGTATGGCAAGAATATTACAGTGACATGCACAGTGCACTATTCGGAGTACCACCTTTTAGCAATTTTTTTTTTTTTTTTTTTTGGGGGGGGGGTTTGTTAAAGAACAGAAAGATTTGAATCTGTTGTGCTATACTTGACGATGTTATCATCCATTCCAACTACAACTGCATACTATTCTTTCAACACATACTAATAGTAAGGTAAAAACTGAGTGTACAGATGTAATTTGATACACAGATTTAGCATGGCTCAACATTAGCAATGGCCCAGGGCCACTGAAAAATTGATGTGGGGCCACCAAATTTCCTCAAATGCTATCTTTTGGTAGCACAATCAGGCACTTGAGATTCAAAGTGGATAGTTACAGTATGCTTCTGTTTTTACTGGGCCACTGCATTCATTTCTTGGACCACCAAATTTTCAGACTCAAAAATTTTTAGTGGCCACCAGATATATGAGTATTAAAGTGTGGAGCCTTGGATGTAGATTGTTTCTATAAAGCTATTAAAGGGACTGTACAGTTCATGGTTGAAGCGGGGATTCATGTTTTGAACATTCCTAAGTGAGATAATGAAAGGCCTCTTATGAAATATGAAAGAGCATGTAATTTTAAAGGTATTAGCCCACATTTGTAAACCTGCAGCAATTGGTCTCATAGTTAGCATGGAGTTTGGGTATGATTGCAGTAATACCTGTGCAAAATTTCGTTCCAATTAGTCCATTACTTTCATAAAAATAAATGAAAATGCACCGTAATCCGTATGCATGTGTATAACGCTCGCTAGCTCCGGTCCACGTACGTGTTACATGTACAATGTACGTAGCTATAGCCCGCGCTCGTAATTCGATTTTGGGTCGGGTTGACCCGGTTTGAAAATTGATTTTAAAACGATGATTTTCTCTCTTTTATCGAATGGTATAGACAAAGAGCGACAGGTGAGGTATGTTACTGTTATAACTTGTACTTGAAGTCATATTGGACCTGTTTTATGCAGTTTTGATTTTCGTGGGTTTGCAAATGTGGGCTAGTACCTTTAAGAAGGATTCAACGTTTATTTGATGAAAATTGGTTTTCAAATGGCTGAGATATCCAAAAAAGTGCTAATAATAAAAGGCGACATGCCACAACTTTATTAGGATCTCTTTGTTTCACCTTGTTTTTTTATATCTCGGCCATTTCAAAACCGATTTTCATCGAATAAACTTTTGATACCCCTTAGAACTGCATGCTCTTTGACATCTCATAGAGTGATTTCTGAATATCTCGCAAAACGTTAAAGGCTAAATCCTCACCTCAACCAGAACTGTACACACCCTTTAAGGATACAAGTACACCAGTCTTATTCCATATTTGTAAGCTTATTACTGTGAACAGTGGTTGTACATGCAGAGCATAATTCACTTTGGGTATGAATTAGTAATGGCAGTAAAAAGTCAGAAATTTTTGTGTTTATAATTATGATTTAAAAGTAAAAACAAAATTACAATCGGAGTAACATTTTTAAAAGTCAATTGATGAGAGAATGCTAGTTCATGAATGAGACAAACTATCAGAGCTACCAATTCTCCATGATTCTGCAGGAGTCTCCCTGAAAATGTTAAAATCTATTCATGTCTGAAAAAGAGAATGTTAAAATCTCCCTGATTTGGGAATTAATTTTCGCCCATTGAAATGCATGTAACACACAGATACACTCGTGTATCTACATTCAATACAACTGACCGCCTGTCTCTCAAAGTATGCAACACATGCTCTGAACAGACCTAAAGGTTAGGTGCCTCCTGTACCTACTTGTGTAATTACGGGGTATATTCGAGCAATAAAAGAGGTACAGGTCGGTCTTCCGAATCGACGGGTGCCAACAGCCTCCCACCGGTTCAAGGCCAGACGCGGCGGTGGCACCCAACCTTTAGGTCTGTTCAGAGCGTGTGTTGCATACTTGGAGAGACAGGCAGCCAGATGTATCTCGTAGATAAGAGAATCACTACTGATTCTCATGATCTCCCTGATTGCTGTTTGGAATCTCCCTGATTTGGATGTGGGAATGTTACCAGACCTGAACTACTATAATTACGACAAATACAGACTGTTGGAAGTTTCATGTGAGGGCTGCAGAACCATACATTGAATGCCTATGAATGCCTGTGAAAGAATATGTAATTTGTCATGCATGTATGTGTCTTTTGTTTTTCATTCTGTTGTGCTACTTGCAGCTCCAATTTGGTCTGACACTTTCTACAGTTGGAATTGGTGGTGATAACCAGCACATTGAATTCTACTTTGTGGCAGACAGGTAAGTATTACATTTTCAGTGCTTTTTTGCACTATGTTCTGTGTGACATTTTACGAATTGAGTAAATTGGAAATGCAGACATGTGTAAAAATGTTGTCAAGTTCTGACATAAAGGAAGAAAGTTGAGTCGTACACTGTAAAAGTGGATATCTTTGTGGAGGTAATTTTCACACTCAACCAGGTAAGATGAATTTCCTATGTTTTGAAATCTGCGGAATCGAAACAGTAATTAGTGGAACATATAAACGTACAAATGTAATTGCTTGCTTTTATTGAAAATGAGCTCTACCAGGAATATATTTTGTATTTCCCATACATCTTGGCCACTTTTTATCTATGTATAGACCTGTGTATATAGCAGTCAATGTGCAATTTGTTTAGTTAATGAAATGTGCATGCATTAATGTGGAAGTCGTACAGCAAAGTGCAGCACCTTGTTATAATGTATAAAATACTCTGATCTTTGGTCCATATGTAAGAAACCTAGTGAGGTTGGCATGAATAACTGTTTTTAGAAGAGTAGACATAATAATCTTTTCTTCTTTGTTGCAGTATTAAAGCTCTATGTATCTGGTATTCTTTTACCAACCCATTTGTAGTGAAAACAAGGAAGGAGCGGACACGCTGAGAAACAATGAATTCAACATGACAGTCGAGGTGACGTTGGACATCAATCTCAAATTGCTCAGGTGAGTCATTTCCGCATTTCATTCTGTTGCAGTAACAGTTTGCCCTCGTGGTCAGTGCTTCCATCTACCTATCTTTCTATTAGAAAATCCTTCCACTTCTCAGTCCTTTGCCTCACAGTCCATCCATCTTTCAATTCTTTTAGAAAATCCTTCCACTTCTCAGTCCTTCATTTCACAGTCCATCCATTGTTCCATTCTTTTAGAAAATCCTTCCACTTCTCAGTCCTTCAATTCACAGTCCATCCATCTTTCCATTCTTATAGAAAATCCTTCCATTTCTCAGTCCAGCCATCTTTCCAATCTTCATGTGTCTGCTGTGTGATAATCCTTTAAGTTGTTATTCCTCCCATTCATCAGATCTTTTGATTGTCAATCTTATATTTCAGTTGTTTGCCTTTCAATCTGTTTACTGTCACTCTTTCTGTGGTTACATCACCAGTTCACAGTCCTTTCATTCTCAATCTTTTCACGTTGATCCTTTCACTTGCCAAATGTTCTACGTGCCAATCTTTTCAGGTGTCAGTCCCTTGACTTGTAAGTCCTTCCACTTAACAATTTGTTGATCGGTTTGGGGACGGTTGTGTGTTTAAGCAAAATATGCGAACTTGGCAAGCCATCGCAAAGTTGGACATGGGAACAGGAGACATCAAGGCCCAAATTCACGAAGGTGGTACAATCTTTGTCTATGGCTTACACCATGGCAAAAACCATGTTTTTGTATGGGGCGCCAAGTGTGGCATGGCCTATTTCATTACTCATTTTCGTAACGAAATAGGCTATGTGACACTTGGCGCCCCATACAAAACTACGATCTTTGTCCATGGTTTAAAGGTTTGGTTTGGGCCCAAGAGTTGAGTTATAGTTATGCCTAAATGCATATCTTAACCCGTCAAGGATGGACTGATTTTGCTACAACACGCATTTCCCATAGACACTTGCCCAAGTATACTCGGGACCCGTCCTCAATGGGTTAAAGTAATCTTATGTATAGATGAGATTGTTGTTGATATACCATTGTAATTTTGTTTGTACAAGTGAAGAAATAGAATAAGCTAAAACTGAAATGATTGATTGCTGTCTTTATTCCTGCAGTGCATCGAATCCAGAGATCCTCACTTTCCCTCAGAGCCCAGAAAATTATAAAGGCCCTCTACCAGAGACGGGCCTGAGCGAGTCTGACATTGGCCCCGGTATCGTTCATCTGTATGAGGTTTGTTTTACCCTGCCCCCTACTCGGGCAGTCAACTGTGCACGTAGTTATGCTTGTTCCAGATTCTTAGATGTATCTCCTTTAACCCTAACTAGGCCCTAACTAACCCTAACTAATTGATTTTAATCAATAACATCCCCAAATAATCATGCCTTAATGAAATTTGCCTGTAAGCACAGTTTGCGTTGAAATTTTACACGAATTCACTTTTTATGCCTCTGCCAACGAAGTGGCGGGAGGCATTGTGTTTTCGGGTAGTCCGTCCATCCGTCCGTACCCACCCCCCCCCCCCCCCCCCACCCCCCGGCCTAGTTAGGGTTAAGGATGGAAATGGGTTAGGATTTTGACCCCCTATCACGGGCTAGCATACATACAGCTGTACTAGCAGCATGACGTAAGTACCGATACATGTGGTGAAGTGTCCTGCAAAAAAAAACCAGGCCAGCCTGACATGCTTTTTATTTGCAGCAAGCCATGCGCAGTACACACATTCATGAGAATCAGGAAAATATCAAGAATTGGCACTATCCCTATTTTTGAAATTTTTTAGGGGTTTGAAATTAACTCTATTCTTCTGGAATTGTTTGGGAAAGATTTGAAAACTACCCCTGATTTAAAAGAAAAAATATTTCTTGAAAAAATACCAGGAAATCCCCTATTTCAGGGATCCTGAAACACACACCTTTTCCCCAAAAAACTGGATTGTGTGTGTGGTACAGATGATCACTTAAGTGGGAGGGCCAGGTTGTGTCCTCAACCCATCTTTTTTTTTTCTTTTTTCTTTTTTTTTTTCAGAGTAAGCAGAATTTTTTGTTATAGCAGTTGACTTTGAATTTAATTTACAAACAAAATTGCAGTTGTCAGGGTAGAGATGTAATAAAGTAGATGAACAATGAAGAACATATTGTCATTGTGGTGGATGTTCAAACCCAATAGCCATGTCCGCATGATTTTATTCTACATACCTTTTTCACTTTGGGGACAAAAGGAAATATCTGATGAGATCCAAAATGGTACTCAGTTTTGAGTCATTTTCGTTATGTACATGGTAAGTTCAGAAGCTGCTTATAAAAAATGTTTAATGTAGCAAGACATTTTAATATGATTTTTTTTTTCTTTCAACTAAAAATAGGACTTGTTTGTATTCAATTTTTTTGTTTAATTTTGTGGCGAGTAAGCAGCAGTTGAAAATATGATTGATTTCTTCATGACACCAACCCCTTCTCCGTAGGTCCGCAATGGCGGCCCCAGCAGTGCTGGGAGAACGACGATGGAGATTTTGTGGCCGATGAAGGACGATGAGGGCGAGTACCTGTTCTACCTCCTGGGCGTCAACACGCCGGAAGGCGTCACCTGTGACATCGTCCAGGGCGAGGCCAACCCACTTGGAGTGAAGGTGAGGATGATGGACCATTGAGCTGCCCGGCCCTCCTCCCCCCAACCCCCCCGCCCTATTTTACACAGTTTACAAAATCTGCAAACAGTGGCAATGTGCAATAATTGCAGCAACTGTGGCAACAGTGCAAAAAAACCAACGACAAAACAATTAATTGATTGCAGCGAGCATTTGAGTCATTGCTGATGACACTGGGCCCTTTGGGTCAAATGTGAATCAAAATCAATGTGGTCTCTGTTTGTGTCAGTTTTGTAATGTGTTTCAGGTTAAGCTGCAGCGGACTTGAGTTGGAGGTATCGTGAAAGTGAGTTACAACTATTGTGTGTATTATGTAACTCATAAAGGCCTGTTTAGAGGCTGCCACAATACAGAGTGCTGTAAACATTTTTCATAGCAGTAGGTCATACATTCATGCTGTAGGTTGTCATGGTGATCTTCATGCAGACAGTCGGACAAAAAACAAACAAACAACTTTCCATATTTCCTGTTTCTCAACCTCACCCCACCCTGCCAATTTTTCCTCCTCGCACATCAGCTTGACGCCAGCACGCAAGACGAGCTCAGCAGCACGTCGTCCCGTCGGCGACGCGACGCTGTGCAGGCCCAGGCCCTGTCCCAGACCGAGCCGTACTACTGCCAGGCAGAGCACTGTGTCAGGATTCGCTGCGACGTCGCAGAATTGGGCCCCGGCGAGGGCAAAGTCGTCAGACTCCTTGGCCGATTCTGGCAGCGCACCTTCCAGACAGTAAGTGCTGTGATTCAATGACTAGTTTAATATACACTAAATATCTGTCGCTGACCAACCGTGTGGTGAGATATCTCTAGAGTTAAAAGTTAACCTGAAGAGCAGGGGTTTTCATTTCTTTGCTGTACAATATGACCAAAATGGGTAATATAGCATTGATGACAGTGAAACACTTTGAGCTGATGCTATATCTTTAAAGCCAAAACATAGTATATCCACACAACTGTTGATTATTGCTCTAAAATGTACAAATATGCATATTAAAGAAATGTTTTAAGGCTGTAAAATAAGACCTCTGCACATGTGCACTCAAAATGACTTAAAGAATGCTCTACCGTCAGACACATATGTACGTCAAACAGTGATCTATAGATAAGAAAGTGTTAATTATGCAGTTCCATATAACATTTGCTCTTGAGACAATTGCTCCCATGAAATATTTGCACATTAAAGGACAAGTCCACCTTCATAAACATGTGGTTTGAGTGAAGGCAACAATATTAGTAGAACACATCAGTGAAAGTTTGGGGAAAATCAGACAATCTGTTCGAAAGTTATGAATTTTCTAAGTATCTGCGCAGTCACTGCTGGATGAGAAGACTACCACAGTGTATGATGTCACATGCGTACAACGATATAAGGAAAATAAAAAGAGAATTTCACAAAAGTCTACTTTTTGAATAAAGTGCACATTTCGTCGATTTGTTACTGACGTATGGTAAGGGTAATATTATTCCCCTTGCCTTCTGAAAGAGAGAAGTCGAGTGTTCTTTGTTACACAAGAAAAATAAAAATATGTTGAATTTTCTTTATACTTTCTTTATGTCGTTGTACACATGTGACATCACAAGCTATAGTAGTCTTCTCATCCAGTCGTGACTGAGTAGAAACTTGAAAAACTCATAACTTTTGAACGGATTGTCGGACTTTCCTCAAACTCTCACTGATGTGTTCTACTAATATTGCTGCATTCACAAAAACCACATGTCTACGAAGGTAAACTTGTCCTTTAAGCCAAACATAGTTTCCTATTACAAACATAACCCTAACCCTAATCCTAATCCTCCCATACACGTAAACCTAAAACCCATCACAACCCTAACCCTAAGTCCTTGGAGAAAATAAGACAGGAGCAATTGTTGGAGGAGCAAATGTCGTGTCACCTCATTATACAGCTCATTTTTTTTTTTTTTTTATTGGATACCGACAAAAATGTGATGTAGGTATGTGCTGTAGGTGTGTACGTAGTCCTTGAAAGGACTGCAGATGATCATGCGTTTTATTTTTGCTGTTTCTTTTATTTACTCTAGACGGAGATTCAGAATGCCATTTCTCCAGTGTTTGTAGTGGCATCCACGGCAGTGGCAGAGGTCATGCAAGTGCCCTACAATATACCGATCCCTGAGGAGTTCAGCGATTCCACCAAGGTATGTTAGTTCACATTACGATGGAGAGGTTCTCTTGACAGCCGTGTACGTAGGGCCCGTCAGCAGTGTGCAGAATTTCAGATTGATGCTGGATGCTCTACAGGGGAGTGCAACCCAAATATGCATGTGGATTGAGTGAGAGCAGCAGTATTAGTAGAATACATCAGCAAAGTCTGAGAGAAAACAATCTCATGAAATTCTTCTGTTGAAATGAATTTACAAGAATTTCATGAATTTGAATAATTATGCAGTACCCGCTAATGCTAAGGATTAGAACCAGCACTTGCTGTCGGGCAGACGTTCGGTGGTCTAGTGGAGATGACGCCTGTCCAGAGATCAGGAGGTTGTAGGTTTGAATCCTGCTCGAGTCCGTACGCCCATGACTTCTTTTATCATAGCTACTACCGGTACTAAAGCACTGATCGAATCAGTGCCTATTTACATTGATATAAGGCTATTTTTCAATCAGTTGCAAGAAAACAATCTATTGAAAAGTTATGAATTTTTGAAGTTTCGGTGCAGCCATTGCTGGATAAGACTACTGCAATTCATGATGAGTCACAAATAGAAAACAATAACCATAAAGAAAATCTAAAGAGAGTTTCACAATATGTAGCTTTTTGTGGCAATTAGGTACACATACATAGACTTGTAACTGACTTATGTTAAAGGTATGGGTAATGTTATTTCCCCTGCGTTTTGAAAGAGGTAAGTCATGCAAGCGCTCTTTCATTATGCTAGAAAAGTAAAAATATGTTGAATTTTTGGTATGTTTCTCTACATCGTTGTCCCAACATGATGTCACAAAATGTTGTCCTTTCATCCAGTGATTGTTGCACCAAACCTTTAAGAATTCTTGAATTTTTAACAGATTGCCCAATTTTCCTCAAGTTTTGCTGATGTTTTCTATAAATATAGCTGCATACCCTCAATTAATCAACATACATATCTTGGTTTAATCCTCCTTTAAACGATGGCCATGTTAGGTAGTCGGAAAACTTGGACATCATATGCCCGACAAGTTGAGACAGGCTATACCCAAAGATTGTGATGTTCTTCTACATGTGCACTGGTGCAATTTAGTGGCAGTAGTGTGTGAAATTGTGATTTGGATTAGACAGAGAAGAAGAATATTGTGTTCAAAGATTTGTGTGCAATAATTTATGCAATTATGCAATTTTAAGAAGCCATTTAGGTCATCTAACTACTGATGTGTTCTAGCTAGGTTTTCAATAACTCATTTCATGTTTTGTAAAGTGATATTATTGAATCTGTAACCTTTCTTGAATTTGTGCAGTGTGGATATTCATGTCTATGGATATTTGCAATGAGAAAATGATATATGATATTTCGAATGGATGAAATGTAATCGCATCCTGTTGTATTTGATATGATGTGAAAAGTTGAGTGGTAGGTCCTTCCCATATACTGTTATGTGACCTACATTGTAATGGATGGGGAGAGAGCATCTTTTTCGAAACATCAACAGTCAAAATGATGTATGGATCTTCATCCTTTTGTTTTTGTGATTTTTTTGTCGTCTCCCAGGCGACGACGACGCTACGATCGGAGGATATAACGTCGGAGCCAGCACCCATCGCCTGGTGGATCATTGTGGTGTCGGTGCTTGGGGGCATCATTCTCCTCATCATCATCATTCTGGCACTCTGGAAGGTGAGGCAGATGTGTCTGAGTGGGGCGGAGAAGGGGGGGGGGGGGCAAGGGGAGACGGGGGGGGGGGGGGTAAAAATATTCGACTCTGGTCCGTATTTGAAAGTCTGATATTTTGCATACCTTGTATTCACATTTCAAAGTATTCCAACAGTTCTGCAGGTGCACATTAACAATGTGTTTTGAGTTGATCTATTGCCCATTCTACAGCACACACCAGATGTGGCCCTCTTTGTAATCATTTCTGTGGTAGAGAGGGAGGAAAATACTTTTTATCAGTGTATTCATTTCTCATGAAATCTTGTTTTCTCCCCAGAACTGGGCACTCAGATTCCCTCATTCTGTCACAGAAAAAGATAAAAGTGCCTCATTAGTGTTCATAAGCAAGGCATGTTATCCTTACTGCCTAGTCTTCAAGCTGTTATTCTCATGGATTAACTCTTTCCTTTAAACAGTTACAGAGTTAAAAAAAAAAAAAATAAAAAGACTAGAAAAGCACTCTGAGAACGCAGACCTCCGCCAAGCAGCTACTTTCCACCAATGATCACGCTCTTCCAAAAGAGATTTTTCTCCTCTCCACCCCTGGGGAAAAGCTCTTTGGGCTCTTCCATAGAGATCAGTGATTTCCACCCATAGGTATACATACTAAAAAATCGCCTGATTTCCCAATATAGAAGCCTTTGTTACGTCATAAACCCTCAGCTGCGCGGCACGCCTCGCCCTAGCAGAAAGTGGAGCACGCACTTAAGTGTGCGTATGAAATCTAAAAAATGCGCAGCTTGAACTCCCAAGTTCATTGACCCTACCTGCCAAAATATCAAAAATCCTTCATAATTCCAAAAGAAATTCTCGGATCACTACCAAAATTTAATTATCCATTACTTGTTTCATTCTCAACCTTTCTTGTAAGTTTCATTTAAATCTGTATACTACTTTTTGAGTTATTTTGCACATGGACAAACAAACAAACTATGTAACAAACAAACCACTGGTAACGAAAACATAACCTAGCTCCTCCCTTGGCGGAGGTAATGACACATCAATTCAACTCAGTGTTGGTAACCGTTCATGGAGATCTCACTGTGGCATACACTACAGAAAGTGTACGGTGTGCAGTATTCCTTTCCCTTGTCATATCCCCATTCTGACAAAGTAGGTCCTACACCTTTTCCTTTTTGTCCTTCCCCTTACTTAGGAGCAAGTTAAGTGACCCACACACCCATTTGAAATGTACAATTAATCGTTTATTTGCCTAGAGAGGGTGCAGGTGCAGTAATCCCTGAATGTCCCCCTTCTGTTTTGCCTGCCCCACCCCACCTATGACTCAAGATTCTTGTCGGCTACTCGATCTTTCGTAGATTGCCACGTTAACACAAAAGCTACAGTTGCAGGTTTCAGTCTGTGTAATTACTTGTTTCTCACGTTAACACAAAAGCTACAGTTGCAGGTTTCAGTCTGTGTAATTACTTGTTTCTCCTTTGCTTATCTGCTCCCCGCCCCCTTTTTCTGTGGTAGATGGTAAGTACGCAGAATTAGCAGTTTTCTCTCCCTCTCCCGGAATAGATAGAATCAGTCAATGCCATGGTTTGTCACATCATCATTTCATTTTGAAAGGGCTTTGTGAAACATGTGTATGATTTCATCAAGTGAGAAAGCAACAATAGTATGAAGTGTAATGTTATCCTGAGGTCACTGAAGTTTTGAATTACATTCAACATATTTTTGTTGTTGTTGTGGATGGAACTGCACCAGAGGTCATTTGAGATGTCCATTAGTCTTTATCCATGGCCTATGTTGTGAAATCCAAACTTTCAGCGGGGAAGCCATCTGCAGGGCATCCATCGACCCCCCCCCCCCCCCATCACCACCACCACCCTCCAACTCGTCTTCCCTCCCCCTCACCCCCACCCCCCCCCCCCAAAAAAAAAGAAATCATGCCCAACATTTTCACATACGTGATGAGACAAGTGTCAAACACATTTACCCGGACAGGTGCCATTCCATTTTCCCTGCCAAGGAGGGAATCTCAGTGGTCCGGGGCAAGTGGGAAAGCCTTTAGTAGCACCTTGGTATTTGAAACATGTTCAGTCATTTTTGTCTCTGCAGAGCTTTTAGCTTCTTCTTTTTTTCTTTCAAGGAAACACAGAATAAATCGATCATGCCCAATCCCCATCCCTTCACCCTAATCCCATCTGTCATTTTAATCCAACCCTTTGGGTCCAGAGGGTGAAAGGTGAATCAACATGGCTGATGCAAAGTCTCCCTGTAATGTGCAAAGTATAATTACTTTTTCAACATGATATGTCCAAAGTACTTCAGTCACTTGAGTGCCCACATATGAGATTTCAGTTGGCCACATGATTTGATAATGAGGAAGCACAGAAGTAGAATTCTAATAAACAGCCAAGAAAGGGTCAGCATTAATGTACATGGCAAGTTAGAGGATGAAGTTTGTATGAGCAGAATGGTTTGAAGGAAGGAAAAATGTGCTTTGAGGATGTTTTTTGGACCATGCTCCAGTCAGTACAACATATTATTGCCAAAGAGCCACAGACAGATTAAGGTGGGTTATCACAAATGATATCTGTCATTTCCAGAAACCCTCGTGCTTTCTGTTTTGAGTGTTTTGTTTTGTTTTCATTTGCGCAACCTTTAAGTGGAAAAAGTACACGAATGACAGCATTGATGAGCAATTTTTTCTATGATCTTGTGTCTTCCCATCCCAGTGCGGATTCTTTGAGCGCAAGAAGCCAGGGGAGGATCAAGGCAAGCCGTACACGCCGGTGGCTACCGAGGAAAAAAGCGGGGAGCCGGTATGACGCACCGGACTTAGTGTGTGTGCGTCTCCTCCTTATCCACCTTCCCTTCACATTTTGTAATGTTGCTTTAATTGATATTGTCCCAAACAGTGTACTATGTATGTATCGTTAAAAAGTGAGACGATTTCTTCCTTTCAAAGAAAAAGTTAAAAAGTTATATAAAAGAAAAAAAAGGAGAGAAAATATTAATGAAAAAAAAGTGGTGAGACTGTTGGTGGAGGTATTCTTGTGACTTCATTGATATTGTATATGTGTGTAGTGAAATGGCAGCTGTGTTTGAACTGGAGCTCATTGGGTGTGCTTGTCTTTTGAAAGCTGATACGACTCGATCTACTTAAACAGGAAGCTTTCAAAAGGGAGGCGTGTCCAGACTGAAGTCATGACTGTAGGCTTGATTGTGCAAAGGCCCGTCGTCGGAGGTTTGGGTTTTTGGAAAGTGTTGAGAAACATTGACTTTTAGGATATATTGCCTGAACGGAGACTGCTCTCTATGTATGCATGGTCGGCTGCCTGATCGTGTCGGTGAAAGTGTGCACGAGGAATGGCAGATCAAAGACATTTTTTGAGTCCATTCTCTTAAGTGAATGATGCATTGACTCTATTCCATGTCATTCTCTTATCAAAGAAATTGAATGGCACAGATGATGAAGAGTCTTTGTGTCTTTGAAATGTACTGAAGTGATTTGGAAGTTGTTTTTTTTTATTATTATTATTTTGAGGGAAAAATGCCAAGAAAGAGAGAATTGATAACATGTGGAATAAAAATACAATTTCAGCTACTGTAAAGTGAGCAGTGTTTGTGTGCATTTCATTTTCACGAATTTCTCCAGAACGGAGATTTGCAAAATTAAAATGTACACGAAAAGTCTTGTTTACACTATATATTATGCACTAAATGTTGGAGGCAACTTGTGAAAATTTCATGCTGCGATAAAGGCTGTCAGCTCCAATTGACAAAAATTTCATGCCGTGAAAATATCGTGTTTCACAGTATCAGGGCTGCTTGAAAGCATGTATTGTTGTATAAATTTCAAAGTGAATGATGGGAAATGATGAATGAATTAGGCGGCTGTTTGTAAAGTGTGACAAACAAGTAAAGTTGCAGTTGTAAACATTCTGCATGTCCGTGGAAATTGGCAGCTTGTGTGTTTCATAATAATCACTAGATTTACGGGGCACACAACCTAAATGTTGCTGTCATAGTGGAATAATAGTGAAGGGCCACATTTACAAAAAGTTACATAGAGTTTGTGTGATCTGCCATCAAGCTCTGTAAAGATGAAAACCAAATATTGCACTTGTAGACTGAGTAAATTGATGCAGTGTGCATTAGACTGTAGCTACAAAAGGAGATAGATTTATATGTGTTAAGACGTAATGTAGAGTAGCAGTAAGTAATGTGACAGCCTCAGCCTGTTATAACCAAACTTTGTAAGTCCTGTGATGTTCTCTTTTTTTTTTTAAATGCAGATTGTCAGGTTTGAAATTAAAATATTTAAAAAAAAATATGTACCATGTGGAATGTTTGTGATTTGCTCATTTCAGAAAAAAAAATTAATTTATCAGTGCCTTGATGAATAGTGAGAATTTTTGGTATCATGTTTCTATCAGTTTCAATGTCAGGTCTCTAGAATTACCAAATCTTTTAGCAAATGTAAACATAGCCTTCCCCAGACAGATGGATTTTCACTGTACTGTCATATGCACTCTACAAGATTTTTTTATAACACTAGGGAAATGTGAGTTGTCTTCTTTTTTTTTTGGTAACTTTCCTAATGTTTCTTTTTTTCTGCTTCAGGAGAGTAAAAATGAAGGGAACATAAATATACAAATGTGGAACAAATGCACTGCTTTCTGATGTTAATTGTTACCAGCTTCCTGTCTTCATAACCATAAATGTAACTCCTTTAAAAAAAGTTAGAGGTGCAATACTTTAATTCTATTATTAACATGTACAGAATTAGGTGCAGAGACTAGAGCCCAATCAAAGCAGCCTATTCAAATCAACTCATGTTGCTACGAGTGACTTTGTCCGCCCAACTGTGTCTGGCATGGATGGCTTTTCAAATGAAATTTTGCTGATAATTTGCTTGTGACTTTTGCAATTTTGTATCTATTATTCTTTTTAATCTATATGACACTTTTAACTGACTGTGCAGGCTTACACCGCAGAAGCGAGTGAGTGTGGGATAGTTCACCAATAGCCCATTTTGTTTGTGGCAAATTTATAAAGTTTGTGGTAATAATAAACAGTAATGGCTTTGCCGACTCTATATTTTGCCCGACGAGGTTTTATGGTGCATGCAGTTTTGCAGAAGTCTCCAGATGTAAAGTGTGATGTTCATGACAAGTGTCTTTAGCCATCAAAGCTGAGAACCAGTTTTCATGGGCAGCCATTCCTGATACGGAAATGGAAAGTATGCAAAGATGTGCTAAAGTTTTGATAAAAAGACAGTCATTGTATTTGATGGTGAATGTGCGCAAGCATTATCCTAACCACCCCTCCCCCCCCCCCTCAAAAGAAGAAGCTGACTTATAATCTTCAGTACTCTTGTGTTTTCATCAAAGCACATTATTTTCTCTCGTATGAAGAAAACAAAGATGTCATACATTTTTGGCTTGTCCAAGAAATTCAAACAACCATTACAACCGGGGAACGAATAGTAGTAGTCAGTCGATCGGTTTAAAAGATGGGTCAGTTAGTGATGGTCGTCGTGCTTCTAAGTGATACTACATATCTCTTTGCATGATAAACAAAGATGCATTGGGTTTTTGATACTGTCTTTTTAAACACAGGTACCTTATCAGTGCTACACACACACGCAAGTACAAAGTAAATTGTAGCTTTGGCTCTAGCTGAAACCAGTTCACTTTGTGACGGGTGCATAATTATTGGGGAAGGGGAAAAATGTGTATACTACTGCAAACAAACTCCGTTGCTAGGATATCAGGTTGCAGGTGCAAGGTGGCTAGCAGTGGGTTAAACGTACCACTCTCCCCACCCTCTGAATGAAAGTTGAAATGTTTATGTCACCAAGTCAACTTTGTTGTCACGATGCATTATTTCGGGATGTTATTTCAAATGTTCTGCCAGATCAAGGTCAGACAGATTGACTATGTCTTGCTGTATATGTATTGTACGGATCCGTGTCGCACATTTGCCACAGTTCATAAGATCTTAATGAAGTGGCTGCACATGATGACATTGTGTTTGTAAGCAATTATGGTATGTATCTTATTGTGTGTTTTGTGAATGTCACTAAAAGATGAAAGAGGAGGGGGAGGGAAATGATTATTAACCTCTTTCATTGTCAGTAGTCTCATGTGGGACTTAGATACAACTTGCAGGTCCTGAAGAAATAACAGTGTTATGATGTTTGATATTTGAAACAGATTTGTTTCTAAAACAAGAACAAGCACAACAACAACAACAACATAGTGACTCTTAAGTAGTATGCAAATTGATCCTTCACCGTGCATTGTTTGTTAAGGTATATCGGTGTACGTGTAGTTATGAGTATGACGAAGTGATGTTTCATTTGTATGTGATGCTTGCTCGCCGACCCTTATATTTTTGTTTTTCCTCTTATTGTTTTAAATCTATCAGGTGTTTGCAGTGGGCACACAAGTATATATAAATGCCAACAATACATTTTTATCAAATTTGGGCGTATAAATGATAGTAAATATGATGGTGTGTAAATCGTGAAGGATCTCCACATACAGCTATCCATGAACATCAAAAGGATTTCAAAGGCACCAATGAAGGTAACACCTCGATAGCACAACGCCGCCATTATTAGTATGACCCAAGTCTTAGACAATTCAGGAGAAAGGAATGAACATCGCACTATAAAACACTGAAAAGCAACAAAACAAAAAGTAAGAAATATATTCTCGGGAGGTGACATGAATATAGGGATGAAGAAATGTTTCTGTGCCACATTGTTGCCAATTTGCCATCCTGGGTTTTGTGCTGCTCATGATGAGTAACAATCTGACGCTCTCTTGACCAGCTCTAATACTGTGTCAGTGGCACGGGGTCACACAGGCGCAGTATTATGTACCTGTACTGCCTAAATCCCCTGCGCAGTAAGGACTTAGAACTGCCAAACGAGCCAAACCAAAACAACAACGAAAACGCATGCTCATATCCTTTGGTGCGCTAGTTTAGGCCCATATATTTCTGTCTCTTACATGGATATTCAGAGTCAATAATTACATTTATTGCGCCACCTTGCACCATGAACACCACAGAAAGCAACGCTTGTGCAATGACTCAGTCCCACAAAAAAAAAAAAAAAAAAAAAAAAAAGAAGCCAGTGTTACGACCCTCTCCGAAATTTGAAAGGCATAGCCAGGCAAGCGTAAACTTTAAGGGAGGGGGAAAGATATTTAGAAAAGAAAAAGAAGATATGATGAAATCATGTTGCCACGATGTATTTCTATGGCATTGCCTTGTACATATAGTCAAGTACAATGTATTGTGAATATGCATTCTTTCTTCTTCTTTTTTTTTCAAATTTATCTATTTATTACTTTTTTGTTGCGACGTGGCGTTATTGAATTTTAGCTTTGGTTGTAACTTCGCGTGTCATGATTATGAATTGATTGCTAGACGAAATATCTTATTTATTACAGAAACAAGGCCGACAAGGTTTATGTGAAATAGAGGGGTGATTATTAGAATGTTTTAGTGTGTGTATTCGTGTATAATGGCGTTGATTAAAATTGATGCAGAGATACGTGTATTACTCAGTTATGATTTTGTCATCGATATAAAATGTATATGTGCTCTCTATCATGTGTATAAATTTCTGTTTTTCAAAACATACTTTTGTCTTTTCTAATGGAATATTCTCTAGACATTAATCTATAGTTTGGCTTGTGTATTTTCATATAGTTTTTTTTTCAGTCTTTTGTGGTACTGAAATTGAGTAGAACGTTTGCTTTTTTTTCCATGGCGTGTAGTTGTTCAGTTTTGTGTGTAAAAAAGTACTTTTATACATGGATATTGTAAATTGATATCCTTCGAATCACAAAACGATTGTTTGAAATGCATTTCCGGACGTAAGAACAATTTGATATGTGATGCGTATAGACGGAGTCATTGTAACCAATAGAGAAATATTGCTTATATTTTACATTGTCATTTCTATCTCTATAAGGGACATTAAGCCTTTTGTGTGTATACATATATTTAAGTGACTCTTATGGCTTCAAGACCTGATGGTGTTGACATACCATGGAGTGGAAAACTGTGGTCCGGCTCGGGTATGTTCGAGAATCCTCGTTTGACGGAGTGTGTACAGGTTTATCACTGATCTCTATGTAAGTACACACACAGCCGAAGAATTTCGACTCGAGTCGACCATTATCATGAGCGTATATGCATGCTTCGATACACATGATATTATTCACTGTGCAGTGCTATTCGTGGTTTTCGAATGGTCCACCAGTGAGTCGCCACGCTACCGTGTTTGTAAAGTACAAAGTTTTACTTTTCTTGCAGATAATACGGCATTATAGGATGACTTGATAAGAAGCTATTATCCGCTTTTTTCCGAAGCGTTTGGGAAATATCCTCCTCTTCCCCTTGAAGCAATTATGAGTCGCATTGTGAAGTTAACTTGGAAAAACAAACTAGCCAGCAGAGAGTGAATAAAGAAGGAACATGATCTCTTTGTTTATATTACTAGTATATGAAGCGGCCTGTCGGAATAGGTGATTAAGCGACGTATGACCATGATCGTTGCGCTGAAAGTCGTTTCATGAAATTTCTATTACATAATCTTTACAGAATTCGTGTCAAAGTTAAATTGATCCTTTATGGGTAATTCAACTTGCGAGTAAATGCGATCGAGTAAAAGGGGGATTTTAAGGAACAGGAACAGGAAAATATCCGTCAAAGTTTGTGTCTGTATGTGTGTGTATGTCAGTAACTTCTCATTTTTTATCTTTAGTACATGCGTACGCAATTTCTTTCATCAGTCGTTTAAACTCATTTTTTTTTTTTAATTCTTGATTTGAATCTTTTAAAGAATGACAGTGTAATCAATTATTGTCATGACGATATTGAATAAATACAACGTAATAGTGACATTCGTAAAACGTGCACATGTATTGGATTTTGTCGCATAAATATATTGCAGAATATGACAAATTAAAACAAGTTTTTGTATGAAAAACGTCCTTCGTGGCACCACGTAGTTTCTTTACTTGTACAGTATGTGTATGTGTGTGTGTGTTTGTGTTTGTGTGTATTCGCCGTATTTTTGATTCATCAATTTATTTATTTTTCAGCGTGTGTGATTGGGAAGCTGAACCAATTCCTTAATTGTAGCGTCGTTAATACAGTATCATTTCAAACTGAAATGAATAAGCTATATTTATATGGAGGGTAGTCATCAATATCATGTTCAACGTTATTGGGATGGAACGTGGACCTTGGAGTGATACGATTCTTCACAGAGAAGCTATAATCACATTGGGATTTCATTAAATGATTGGAGGAGCCCACTCACTTTCAACATTTCGTTTGAACAATTAACTACAGGATTAATGAATATTGAAATAAAATAAAAATGTTAGGAACACTCTGGTCTCTATATGAGACTCTTTATTTTATTTCCATTCACAGGGTGGATAGCCCTTTCAGCACAAGACCGATTTTCAAAGGGGTCCACGTAAAGATACAATGATTTACAGGGTAAAACAATAAATACAAATCACATAAATAACTGTATACAACAAACAAACAAGAATAAAAAAAAAATACTCAACATAAAAAGTACAAGTACGTGTATTCCTATTCACTTCAAAAGCATGGAAAATGTGCCTAAATGAATTGAATTTTCTGCCAGAGTATGCAAACAATCATTCGTGATATGAATATTATAATCAATGTATGTATAATAACAAAAAAAAATTATATTTAAAACGCAGCCTCAAAACAAATCATATCTTCTTATGTTCCGTTTAAAAATACAGATTGTATCACTCGAACGAATATCATACGGTAGACTATGAAACAATATTGCACTAGAATATAAAAAACTGTTCCGTTTAAAATTTGTATTTGGTTTTGGCAAAAATATTTTATATAAAGTATTACGGAGAGAATATTGCGAAGTTTGCATGCATATTCGATTGGCAAGGTATTCAGGAGCAGTATGATGGATACATTTAAACAGGAGAATAAGATTCATTTTTTTTTTCATCTCCTTTGAAGAGGTTCAATTCCTGACTGGTTGTATAATTCATCACTTCGTGCAAACATATCAGCATTTAGAATAATTCTCAAAGCTCTTTTCTGTAAAATAAAAAGTATATTCAGATGTGACTTATTAGCACTGGTCCAAACAGAAGAACAATAATCAAAATGAGATTGAATAATATTGTGTGATACAACATTTTTATAATATGAGTATTCAAAAATGATTTTGCTTTGCAAAGAAGAAATAAACTCTTAACAACCTTGCTACGAATATAATCAATATGATATTTCCAATTTAAAGTAGAATCAAGAATCACTCCCAGATATTTACATTTTGAAACACGGTGCAAAATTTCCCCACCTATAGCAAGTTTAATCAAATCATCATTAAATCTAGTCAATCGCCTTTGGGAACCAATAAGCATATATTCAGACTTTGCCGCATTCAGAATCAATTTGTTATGCGTGAGCCATGACGAAATACTTTGTAAATCTTCATTAATTGATACAGACCTAACATGAGGATCGCTAGATGAAAAATATAGACAAGTGTCATCAGCATAATGTGATAGTTAGCAGTGTTGTATTACATTTTGAATATCATTAATAAACAACAAAAACAGCAGTGGGCCGAGTATCGATCCTTGAGGTACACCGAATTCGACTCTCCTGTGCGATGAAGTATATCCATTCACCATAGTGGCCTGAAGCCTACCAGTTAAGTAGCTTTGGAACCAGGACACACTTCCCTCATCAAAACCATAATGCTTCAGCTTCTCTACTAGAACAACATGATCCACCATGTCGAATGCCTTCATAAGATCTAAAGTAACAAGGCAAGTAATAAGACCTTTGTCCATACTATCCTGTAAATCTTCAACAACATTTAACAGAGCAGTATTGGTTGAGTGGTTTGCACGAAAACCCGATTGTTTACAAGAGAGAATTAAATTCTCGTTCAAGTATTTAGTTACTTGTCGCTGGACCACTCTCTCTAAAACTTTTGACAATACCGGCATTACAGAAATAGGACGATAGTTGGACATTTCAAAAGCACTGTTACACTTAGGCAAAGGAATGACTTTAGCAGTCTTCCATTCAGTCGGAACAATGCCGTTTTTCAAAGACAAATTGATCACATGCGTTAGGGGTGACACAATAAGCGAGCCTGCGATTTTAATGACCTTTGCCGGTATATTGTCCAGCCCAGTAGATTTATTCATCGAAAGCTCGTGTAAAATATCTTCAACTTCAGTCTCTGTTACTGAATTAAATTCAAATTTCGATTTCACAGATTCACCAAAATATTTTAAGAAACCATCCCCAAATTCACATTGACTCTTTAGTTTGCCAACAATCTTAGTAAAATATTCATTGAATAACTCAGCAACCTCACGATTATCTTCAATTACATCACCATCAACTTGAACAGAGTATACACTGGGGTTACAACGCTTCTTAGGAATCACGCAGCGTAATGTTTTCCACGTCTTTTCACTGTCACCAGAATTACGTTCAAAGCTTAGCCGCAGTTTGATTTTATTATCGTTTTAAAAGAGTCTCGGAGGAAAAGAAAAGAAAAGAAAAAATAGAACACTAACACACTAACATAATATCCGTGATGTCTGATTCATCTTTGAGCTAAAATAAGTTCAGGATTACATATTTAAATGATAATGCGAGTCACTTGTATGGCCGCCAGACAGTAACGTAATCTTCAAGTAATCTTGATCAAACTTGTTTTCCCGCAGTTGTTGCGTTGTTAGTATTCTTTTTTTAGTAGATTGAGAAAGGTGAGTGGAAAGAAGATTGCATTGTATGTCAACTCTGCATGTGTACGTGTTTGTCTGTGTGTCCGTCTGTCTGTGTGGTTTGGTGTGTTGTGTCTGTGACTGTGAATGTGCCTTTGGTTGGTTTTTTTTTTCAATGTTTCTTGGACAAGCTACTTCCTGTTCAAACTGATTGGAACTTATTAGACAGGATAATGGAATTTTAATGAAAGACAGAAAATAAGGAAATAGACGCACTTTTAAAAGAAACAGTGATGTAGTAGTGGGGTCCTAACCTTCAATGTTTCAAACACTTAATCTGTGAAAGGAATTATATAGGGCGTAATAGATGAGGTGATTCATCGCCTTGCGACAGATAACTCTTTATAGGTTTGATAGTGTATGATGTTTGAACAAGATGAAAAGACAATAGTGTATTATTTGATAATGTTTGTAACTGTGTTACATTATTACGCTGTAGCTGATTCTGGGTGCATGCACTGGTCGGGAAGAAAGGCCTCGAGCCTCGGTGATTCAAGTCTGCCTTTTCCTCCCCTGGCAACCAGCGGTATGCACTTAGAACCACCACAACCTTACATGTAATATGATTTTCTGTTTTTACTCTATGTCCGCTTGTATTTTATGCTGAATTTCCAAATGAATAAATAATAAATAAATGAATAGATAAAGAAAGAAAGAAAGAAAGAAAGAAAGAAAGAAAGAAAGAAAGAAAGAAAGAAAGAAAGAAAGAAAATAAAAAATAAAAGGAAAAGCAGAAAGGAACAACATGTTTTGGGTACAGTTGTATGAATGATCTAGCAAAATCACCCATTTTTCATACAAATTCAACATTGCTGAGAATACTGTCACTGATGCGAATACACGTGTAATACAATAAATGTGTGTGTGTGTGTGTGTGTGTGGGTGAGCGTGTTCGTGTGCGTGTATTTGTGTTTTCTAAGTTCGTTCAGCGAAAATGCAATACAAAAATGATATGATATGCCTAAGCGAATATATGAGTACAAATGAATGGGAAAGTAAAGTGTTGTGAGGCAATGACATCTAAGATCTTTGCATTGTCTAATTGACATATATGTGATTATGAACAATGTCATTGTTTTGTGAAACTGAAAGCGTGAAACTTCAACATGCCATTAAAAGATGCAAGTAATATATCTTATGTTAGAGTTATCGTAGATAACAATTTCGTCTTTTTTCTGTTTGTTTTATGTCTATGAAGTAATAGAACTTAAAGAACGAGAATTCCACTTTCAGGTTACATCTTGTACTCACTTCACAAGGAAGTTTAGGAATAAAAATGAATGCCCACTCCCACACACAAACGGTCAAATTGTAATTTCATATAATGGGGGAAAAATGAAGACCTATGCGTGTAACACTGTGTCAGTTTCTTTGTATTACAACACGGTGAAACAATCATTTACTTAGGCCTATAAATGATAATCTATTCTTCTCACGCACATAACTATAGTCATGATAGTCCCGCACGTATTCCTGCACAGATTATGGATGATAGCATAAAAATATATAATTGAATTGAATTTATTTTCACATCATGACAAGGAGAACCCTGATCACCATAGCTGGTTTCCATAGGGGTCCACATCTCAAATATAC